>NC_060259.1:68576543-68879573 GCF_921293095.1 Ischnura elegans | reverse complement strand
AGATCTTGTCCCGTAATCAGGGGTTAATTCCACTCTCGTAGGAGGCTGGCTCACGAGAGGCGAAGGTATGTGCATCGGATGGGGTGGTGCTAACCTCCCTCCGATCGCTATCTGCTGCATAAGTTCGTTCTGCCTTCCTCCCCCAACCCATCGCGCCCCCGCCCGGCAGCTGGGAACGGGGAAGCCGAGCTGAAATGGAGCCCCCGGTAGCCGGGGCACCTGAGGTTGTTACGTCAGCGCCTGCTAAGCGGTGACGCGTCACGGACGTGACTATGTTCTCCCATGTCGGAATCCGCGTTCGACTAGGAAGCCGTGGATCGAGTGTGCGGTGTCGGGATTCTCACAACAGTGAGGTGGCCGGGACTTTCGTTCGGGAGGGGAACCAAAACTAGAGGAAAATTTTTCGAAAAGCAGGCTACTAAGTAGAGGGTATACTTAATGGGCTAATAGAACTACCGTTGGAGTTATTTTGACTCTGGGATTTTTATTTCTCTGCTCTGGCTAATATTTTATGAATTTTGGCCTGAAATTAAGCGATTTTTATTCATTTTTTACATATAAAAATTATAAAAATAAAAATATAAAAATTTGCGATAAAAATAGTTTTATAAAAAAGTACACATTTTTCAAAATTTACCGTTGACTACCAAAGAGAAGAGGTACAAACTGTAGTAAAAATATTTTTATTTTATTAAATTATCCTCCCACATTCTATATAGCCTACGTAATATTTTTTTATCTTGTAAACATGATAATAAAATGTGTTGAACAGTTTATGTTTACTTTTTTACCCAATTCCACAGCGATAATCCCATTAAAACAATGTAACATGCAAGAAGAAAGATTTTTTAAAGCAATACTGTCGAACATCGCATTTTTTATGCTATTTTTTTGTTAAAACCAACACTGAAATATCATAGAAAGCAACATATCAATAAAAGCAGATATAAACTGCAAAAATAAAAAGTTATAAGGTAGGAGTCAAAATAACTCCATTCGGTAGTTCTAGGAGGGGTATCAAGACCAGTATTCCTAGTGTTAATAAATAATGGGTTGAAAATTAAAAAGGTATTGTTTTATCTTGGACACTGATATGCTCAAGGTTCTCAGTAAGTAATATATAACGATACTAATTTCATCACTTTTCATGATCGAAGAAAATTCATATTTTAAGAAATCTTTAGTAAATTCATTATTGACAATATTTTTTCTTTTTTCGTGAAGCGAAATAATTGTGTTTTTATATTTCGGGGGGGATAGTTTGGACCTCCAAGACCCTCCCACTCGCTACTCTACTGTCTCACAAAGCCTGCCGTTGCATGTGGTACTGGGGTGTTGTTTCGGCATTTCGTTGGCGGCCAACGTAGGAAGGAGCCATATGTATTCATTCACCTGAAGAAAAAAATACAAAAAAATGCAGCAGAAATTTACCACAATGGTGGCACAAAAAATAAATAAATATATTAAAAAACGCTAAATTATTAAATTTAAAAATAACATAAATAATAACAGTTGCATTTAACAGCGTTGTAGATTTGTACTGAATAAAAGTTTCTGTACTTATTAAAAATGTTAGTTTTAGTTTCTATTTCTCACAAACATTGCTTTACAGCAAAAACGGTACACATGCGCTATTTTCCATGTTTTTTGTAAACTGGCTGGTTGGGGTGAGCAAAAGCTCAACGGTACAGCAGGAGTATACACGCCCTCGGAGCGGTCATGCAGTGAGATTTCACTGGAATACCTGAAAGATTACTTGGACACTGAAGGAAATCTTTCTGCGTTCATTTGAATGCATGGTCATCCGAATGATTTTTTGACACTCAAACGATTAATATGTTTTCTGATTAATGAGAAGAGTAACATCGATGATATCTTAGCAACCAAAGTTCTCCAGTTCCGCAGTAAATAATATCAATTGCACACACAGCAGCGAGTAGACAGCCTGATACGCGAAGGTATCTGAAAATTGGTTGGTACGAATTCGTCTAGGCATTAATGCTAATAATTTCAATACTTATGTATGCCGTAACGTAATCTTTGGAGTACTCAATATTCATTCTGATATTCAGCTTAATCTACATTAATTATCCCTTACTCAGGGATTAATTCCTCTCTCGTGGGAGGCTTGTTCACGAGAGGCACTACTCATTCACTTTTTCATCAAAAATCCTCCCCTTTATTCCCTTAACCCTAAGGAACTCTAACTTCGTCAGGACTCAGCCACAAATATTACTTATGTGTGTTGCCCACGATAGCTTAGAAGTTACCGTAACTTCCAGATATTTGACTTCATCCGACTCCTTGATGTTAACTACATCCACAATATATGCATGGGGATAATTGGACGGCATAATAAAAAATGTACTGCCGCGCATTTGCTGGGACTTAGGTAAGCCTTGGAGGGGATGATTACGCGCCGTCATTGATGCGGCTCTTGAAAGAAACCACTTCGTGATAATGACTCGGCCTATTAAATGTCGTAACACCATTGAAGTATTAAGCTTCTCGTATGGTATGCATTTCCGTCGTAATTAAATTTCATGAAATATGAGATCACCAATTAGAGTTTAAAGAACTTCAAGGGTTGAAATAGCTTACCTTGGCTCACATATGCGTGTCTCTAAATTTTTTGTCATTCAAATATAGCTAGCTGATTGAGAAGGCTGAACTAGAGTGATTTATTAGCCTTACAATGCAAAAAGAAGAATTTAACTCGAAAGAGAATCAAACATTAACCCTTTATCCGGGAGCGCTGATCAAAGGCTAAGTCAATTATGCTGTCAAAGTTATTGTAATATTAATTTTTATCCTCTTTCCTGAGGTTCTACGCTCTATTCTCTGCCTTGGTGAATGCTTCAATCAATAACTAAGGTGAACTCCTTGGCAGATATTTTCATCATTATAAGCTCACCTTTGCGCTGTCTAATGACATCGGTCCCTATGTATCGTGATTTTTTTAGAACCTACTCATGCGTCGGAATCAACCTTTGATTATAATTAATAGAGCAGCTATAATTTTTAAACTCTTTACTTTGCATTTAGATCTATCTTAATCCTTTCGCTGCTGCTCAATCTCCGAAAGCCTACCCCTCACATGCGGCGAAATTGCTGAGCGCATGGCAAGGAGGAAGAAAAGTTACGTTCACAGCAGCCTGCCGTGCGAACGTACCAGGTAAGTTCACAGCAGTAAAACCGTTCCTCGTGACGATAATATTGTATGCCAAGTAACAACCTTTACGCAGTATTAACGCTAATCTGGTCAAGCTTGCAGAAGTAGCTTAAACACTCTGTTTAATGGAATCTTTTTCCAATATGACAAATTTATGTGAGTACCTTGTTAAAGGCTGTAAATATTCATGTAGGGATACTATCAATACACCAAGATACTCTAAATAAGATTTGATTCCATTGAAGTTCTCCCTTCTGGTACAAAAGCAGCCCGGGCTTACGTACAGGTTTATTATATTTTGTGCGTATTTGAGATAAACGACGATATAATACTCGTAGGTTATGAATCAATGGAAATTTAAAGATTATTCTTTTGGAAGATCATACCTAGGAAATTCATTAAAATCCGTGAACCTCGAAATGAGTGGCGGAGACTACGGTTTCGTAGTCTCCGCCACCGGCGTTCTGTCGTGCTTATATCTAAAGTAAATAAATTTCTTGAAAAGACTCATTTATTGCATTTGATTCACCTGTTCTGAGGACGTTGAAGGAGTAACTAATGGTATATCAAATCGCAACCTTGATAATCCTCGGAGATGATTTTTGTAAGCCTAATCCTATTGATGAATGAGAGCTACCGCAGAGGGAATACTTGCACAAAAACGAACTATCCTTGATCCTATTATTGATTAATGCAGATGCAACTTTAAACTTTTGTGCATTTAAACGAGAATTAAATTAAATTGAACTTGATCGATTCAATATAGAAAGATATCTACACCTACATAATACCCCGCAAGCCGCCCAAAAGGTGTGTAGCAGGGGGTGTTAGGACACCGTTTACAAATAAAAAGGAAGTGCAAAAACAAAGAAATAATCCGATGATTGAATTTAATGGTCAGAGTGATCACTAGTTTCGTGATAGATGACTGCTTTTTCAGCAAATAAACGTATTTTACTGCTAATTCGGGAGCAGAGGTCATTAATGTATATGATAAACAAAAGGGGGCCGAACACGCTTCCTTGTGGAACACCTGGTGTCACATTCCCATATTAGAGCGAATCCCGTAAAGAACTGCTTTTTGTTTACGGTCATTCAGAAAGTGGCATGTACAGTTTACCACTGTATCGTTTAACTTGCATCGCTGTAATTTGCATAAAAGTTTTTCGTGAGGTACCGTGTCGAAAGTTTTCTTAAAAGCTAGAAATAATGCGTCAACTTTTCTTTTTGATTCACCGGATTTGAGAACTTCTCGAAGAAAGAGCGCGAGTTGCGTTTCGCATGATATACCTTTTCGAAATCCTTGCTGACAGCCAAGGAGGAAGTTACGATTGTCCAAGAAAGTTATGATACTGCCAACGACGATCTGCTGAAGTATCTTGCCTATAATCGATGTTAATGAAATTGGACGATATTTGCCTGGGCCATGTCTGGGTTTTCCTTTTTGAATACGGGTGTAACGCTTGCAATTTTCCAGCCTAGCGGTAACTTTCCTTCGGAAAATGACTCCTTGAGTATTATCTCTAAGTAAGGTGCGATTTGTGGAGCTAACTCCTAGAGGATACGCGTGGGTATTCCCTCCTGACCCGGAGATTTACTTTTCTTTATCGATTGCAGTTGTTTAGTTATCTCATCACCTTGAGATTGAGATTTCTTCCATCGATTCCTCAGTATATGGGATGCCAAAATAAAATTCAGTATCGTCTGTAGTGTATACGCTTTCGAAGTGGGAATATTACGTGTTAATTTTTCCAATATCTTGACAGACTGATTGATTCATGAAGGGAGAACCCGAAATCCATTATCGTAAAATATTCAGGATAATTAAAAAAAAATTCACTTGGCCACTGAGAAATTCGCTCTTCATGTTTTACCCCAGGTAAATTTAATATTGCCTTACGCAATAAAATCGGTCTTTTGGTGATAAGGCCATGAAAATTTTAGGATGAATATATGTATTCAGATATATCTATAATCATCCTACGAATAATTTTCACAGGTAACAACTTTTACGGTTACTCTGACCCCATAAAAGTTAATTTTTTGCACAAATATACCAAACTATTGGCGTGATATCGTGGAAATTTCTAAGTATATTTGCTAAGCAAATTTTATGCTTGAGCAAATTCATTGTCATTGGTGTAATTTTCTTTTCCCGCTGTTTCCCTGGAAATTATTTCGCTTTAGTCTCACCAACCAACAGGCAACTTTTAGTCTAAAGTAAAGTTATGGGTACTAAAAATATGATCTTCAAGAGATGATCAATATAAACCATAACAAATAATTACGAAATAAATATTAAAGCATTACCAAGGCTCATCTGTAAGTAAGCACGTAAATGACACAGGAATGCGTGGCCACATCAACGACTGAACGATGAAGAGTGGAATATTACTGGCCCAACATGGCGTGCAGCGTAACTTGGATTAGAAACAGCGACGCCATTAAATTAGATTTAGAATAGTTGGTCAATAACTGGGTTCGTAGAAGGGTAGTCAATATGCAGGGGGTAAGAAAAAGTAACAGAATTGCGAGGACTTGGAATAGTTTGTAATGAGAGAGGTAAGGAATACATAGAACAAACATGTGAACCAATTTAATAGAGCGAGTGATCCACAAAATCCATACTACAGGATAAATATTCATTACGCAACAAAAGGTAAGGTAGAGAACACTGATTAAAGGGTAGGAAAGAAAGAAATGCGATGTTTCTTGTGGTATAGAATTTCTTTTTAGGCCATACTGAGGGTAAATATTTTCTAATTCCTATTCCACTGGTCGTAAACAAATTTTTGTCGCAAAAAATATACTTTAATTAAAACATTAGGCAAAAATATCATAATTTAGTCGCCAGTAAACAACTTTTTAAAGTAAATGGCCGGTTGTAAAGCTGTCGTAACCAGGATTATCGTGAGGATAATTTTTCCCGGGTGGTTCGTATTTATTTGCCTTTTTGATTGGCACACTTTTTAACTGTGTCTGCATTTCTGAAATATAATAGTTTCCAACAAACAACGGCGAAATGGTTTTCATTGGGTTTAAATGGATCAGACTCGACGTTAGCTGCTATATGCAGTGCAGTATATTAGCCTTAATAATGATGGGCCCGCATTTATTTTAGCGTCATCGTAATGAATTATTCTGCCATTTTTGACACTACATTAGTGAATATGAGATGCAATGGATATAGCCCCTCTCTTTCCATTGAAATGTTGTCCGGCCGACGCCCTACGTTACAAAATGCCATAATGTGAAAATGTAGATTAGTCCCTTGCTCCAGAAAAATTGGATCCTTTGTACAGTATTCAAGTCAAATAAGCTATATGAACTCGTCAATCAAGGAGGGAGCGTTGGAAAATGGATGCTTTGGTGTATCCGAAGTTGAAACATAGCATAAGAGGTAATAGGAGGGAATCTATCAGCTACGACGCGGTGTCTGGTCCCCAGTGAACTATTGACGCTGTGATCAGAACTTAGCATAAGGAAGTGATTGAAAGAAAATGTACTCATCACTCTCGAAAGCATAATTCAGCATTATATCGTAAGCTTACTGAACTTACTCGCCCACGTATTTCAATCCCGTTGTACACCACAGTAGTCCATACGAATGCTATTTTTCCTGCGATTACATTTACGTGTTATTACACTTAATGAATAATACGTGTTGTTATTTAGTGATTATAGGGAAGTGTCGTACACAGGTTTGTTTAATGACGGCACAACTATAAGGAAACACCACACTCTCGTTGGCTCCTGTGGTTTGTAGACGATATATGCTGCATTTTTCCGATTTCACACAGCTTTGTAAAAGACATCAGTTCCTCCCTTAGATTAGTCCCTTTCTCCATAAAAATGGTACTTTCTACAGTATTTAAGTTATAAGGGCTCTATGATCTCGTTAATCAAGGAGGGATCGTTGGAAAATGGATGATTTGGTGCATCGGGAGTTGAAGCATAGCAAAAATAGGTACCTAATAGAAGGGAATATGTCAGCTCTGGCGCGGTGTCTATCAATCGTACATCCTAATCAATCCTATGTACCAGGAGGCGTCTTCAGGTTGAACTATTGATTCCTATTTTTTGTCACCATTATTGGAGCCGTAAGTATCATCCGAAACTAATTTGACATGAACTTATCACAGAGATCACGATTTGTCTGCGATTCCCAATTTAATGGTAGATATATTATGCATTAATTCCTAAGATACCATGTCATACAAGGAATGGACCGAATCCTGCAATTGGATTTGAAGCACCTTTTGTTAGTTTTTGAACCATAGACACTATGAATCTTTCTAGGGTAAAGTAACTGTATCAAATTATACCCTTCCAGTAGCAGGACGACAGTCGAGATGATTTATGAAAACCCAGGCGCTTGGCGTCGGGGCATGGTTTATTGCTATTTTACTTTCTATTATCACATTAATTAGTGCATCAATGGATGATGACCAGTTTTGTCAGGTGCTCAGAGAATTACGTTGTAAAGAAGTAGAATTTCTGATTGAAAATGAATGATAGATTTAATGGCTGCCTTCACTTCCCAAAGCTTAAAGATAAATTAGTAAAACTTTTGTAATTCTCCGATTACTTTAACTTCTACTTGTGTGTGTTAAAACATACAATTATTCCTCTATTCCAGTACCTTCGTACTGATAACAGGAAAATTTTTATTCAGTAATGCATTGATATTACGTATGAATGATATCATTATTTATGGTTGCATTAAAACTCCTCACTTTTGTTTACCATGTGGTTATTAAACGGTCATCTAAGAAGAAATGAACATATTTTCAATAAACTTCGAAGTTTTTTGCTAAGTCATAAGAAAATTCGTTCCTTCTTTAAAACTTCAATGGTTAATGAGACATATGTCTAATACATACGTAATTGTCTTAAAATTATAATTGAATTGTATTATCCATGCTGAGAATATAAAAAAAGGAGAGTGTGCTGATTTATAAAACGGAGTTCGATGGCCATGAACTCAAATAGATATTTCAAAGTTTTTCAATTAATTTGTGAGGCATAAGAAAATATCATGAGGAGAGGATTTTATTAATCTAAATGAGTGAAAACTTTGTCACTTGTTGCTGCACGAAGATATCACATTACAGAATTATGCATAGAATTTGAAAGTTTGGCATATGCATAGACCTGGTATGGTATGAAGAGAAGACCGAAAGGGATGATAGAGATGATGCAACTGAAAAAATTGAAAATGTTTATGTATTTGATATGAAAGGTGTTAATCTTAAGTGAAGTTATGATTAAAGCACAAAATCATAAGGAAGTAATGTTTATGAATTTTACTTTAATAAGAGGTGGTTCCGACTTGAGGTAAATGTTACTTCCCTAAAAATCTCAAAGATTCGTATTTTTTCTAAAATGATGTGAAATAGACAAAAATACGAACGTTATGAATAAAATTCATAGATTTCAAAAACTGGATAGTTCATCTTTTTTGTAATTATCTATTTTGTAATTAATGTGCATGTATACTGTGTGGTATTATTGTTGTTCTTACAGATTTTTCCTGTGGAATGAATATTTATCTATCTATATAAAGCAGAGGGACATGTTTCCTATTATGTAAATAGATGTGTCACAAGTTCATTAGCCCCTTCTAACCCAGAGCTGATTCTGGGAGAAATAAAATTGCAAGATTTCTCTTTGTAAATTTGTGAAAATTTTCTAGTAAATCATAATTATTGTGGCAGCTACATATTTCGCCATTAAACTTTACAGCACAAAAAAAACGTTCTTTTAATTTTTCCTGAATACTGTTGAAAATGTTTCCATTTTTTATGTTACTTAGACGTAACATAGGGGAATTTTGAGGAAACATACATTGAGGAATTTTGCTGTGGAACATTTTGGAACTCCTCCAGGTCGGTTGGTCTGACTGCGGTCCACGCTACGTGCTTTCTCGTGACAAGTACTTCCGCGACGCATCTTCAAACATATCCGATCACTCAGTCAACTTCCCCGTCCCGGGTCACGTTGCGATAAGTGTCGAAGTTGGTTAACCGCAAACCCAAATCATTTATCGTGTTACAGAATTGCACGCCACGCGCAGTCGGCCGCAAAGAAAGACGCTATCTCAAGTGAGTGGTTTCTCATTGTAAGTACTCATTTGGGTCGTGTTACTCGGGGCGTATCACGTGACGACCGTTTTACAGTGTTGCGGGTATTTTTTGGATATTCATAGCATTGATTCCGTTCCCACCCTTGTTTGAAATCAATGTTTGGCGAGTTCACTTTATGGAATTGTGACATGATAGGATAAAGTGGAAACTTAGCAGTATTCTACAAAGTATTTTTTAATAAACTCAACCGATTTCGACCAGGTCATTAACAAGTGATTTAACTATATTGTTCAATTATTTTGTTAATTCAGTTCAATTACTGTGAGATGTACGTAAGTATACGTACCGCCCTGTACTTATGTCTGTTTGTTCACCTCTTGGTAATGACCTGAAAGGATCGAAATAGGTTGAGTATTTATAATAAATAAATACATTCGAGGAATGCAACAAAGTTTACTTTTTACTCTTCCACACTTAAATGCTGAATTCTAGTTTGGCACTTTGTAGAGAGTCCATTAGGTAAACTAAGCCTATAGTTGACCTCACGAAATTAAATTGCCTTTTTAGTTTAGGTTTTTACAATGACTATTAAGAAATAGGTAGTTAATTAAATTGCCATAAATTTTACTGGGCTCGACAGGGTCACCTGACACGACACTATCAGCAACCTAACTGTTGAATCTTTAGATGAATTGAGTTTTGCTGAATAAATGACACTTATATATTGATTTGGCCTGTGGTCTAAGATGAGAGTCAAGCTGTTGCCTTGCTGCAGCTATGCTCCATACAGTTCAATGTTGTCATTGTTTTTTTGCCTGTATACATATTACTATATTTTAAACATAAATTGCGGTTAAATAGAAGTCCCTATTTCCTAAAATATAATATTATTTGGAAAATGAGTCAATCTTTCGCTTTCAAATTTCAATTCAGCTGAATATTTCACGGATACATATGAGATTCCAGAATCGGTAGCTAGCTGAATGTATGTTCCTTGTAATGATGCAAGATACTATTACATAATTTACCATTTACAACCTGAGAATTACAATAAGCTCAAGTAACTGTATTGACTAGATTCTAGAGGAAAAGTCTTCCTGTACCATCGCATTCAATATGAAGACAGGAAATAGCGTTATTTGTAGATTTCTCTCCGCGACATTGACACGAAAACTTGTGTCAATACAGAGAGCTTGAACTTCATTTTGTCTTTTTATTCAATTAAGGAGCAGAAATAAATCTGCTAATTGGTGGAATTTTAAGGCTACTAAGGTAAAGTGGCACTTATCAAGTAAAATACCTGCATTTAATAAACCCATTTATAATGCGGAGTACTATAGGTGGGTGTCCTTCGTAAGTATAAATTCAGAGCATTCGAATTTGCATTAGGAATGGTAATGAAAGTGAGAGCTGCACGATCATGAGCTGGATAATATCACCTTTGGGAGAGTAATAAATATTACAAGAACGAATAGATATAGAATAGAAACCAATGGGTAGTAATTTTCCGTTATTTTCCTATAAGGTGTTTGGAATAGAAAGCAATGTCCACAATTACGCGAGTGCTTTCTGAACCTAAGGCGCCATGAAGACCTTTGCGAATATTTATGAGCGTTCACTTCGATATAGTGATGCTTTAATTTGCACACAATATGGTAAATGATACCTTAACCCTGCCTGAATCCTCTTATTGCATCAGTAATATACACGTTGATACTGGATGCAAGCAGTAATTTACAGCGGCATTTTAATATCCACTCCATCACTATCCAGCGAATGTTGACGGGCACTGTGGCAAAAAGAGTTTGAACGGGAAGAAAAAAAGCAACGATTTTGTGGCAGCATATGTTCACCTTTCAGCGAGTTAGGTTCACCACTAGTCTGTTTCTAGTTGTGAACATTCAAATCTCCAGTCCCTTTTGCCTCGAATTTTCTGGAAGCATCTGACTCTATCAGAAGTGTAAGCATTTTGCCTTTATCGGTGCTGATGGACTATTTATGTCGACTATGCCACTATTTTTTTTCAAAGATACATTTGAAATCCTGAGTCTATAAACGAAGGTGTAATAATATCTCCACCTTCCATTAGTAACCGAAAGAATAGGTTCAGCAACTGATAAAAGATTAATTTCAACTCAATTCATATATACACGATGCATTCGATAGAAATAGGAAGTAACTAAATAAGTGATTCTTACCAAAACTATTGAGGATCAGATAACAACGGGAGCATTTTGAGGAAAAACAGAGCAACAATTATGTTGCAGCAAATGTTCACCTTCCAGCGAGTTAGGTTCATCCCGTGTCTGTCTAAGTCCGACCATTTTCCTGATCTCCAGTGCTTTTTGCCTCGAATTTTCCATTTACTGGAAGCATCTGACTCTATCATCAGTGTAAACACCCATCGCTTGCCTTTACTTCTGTCGAAGGAATGTTTGCTTCGACTGTGGCACTAAGAAATTATTTGATAATGCATTTAAAATCTTAAGTGTATTTGCGAGTTTTACTATTGTCTCGCCCTTTGATTGTTAACCGAAGGAATACATGACTGCAAGATTCAATAGACTTTTAAGAAATATTTATTTCAATTCAGCACAGGCATAAGCGATGCGTTCGATAGCAATCGGAAGTAGTAAAACAAATAAAATTAAGTAATTCTCACCACAGCTATTGAGGAGCAGGGAGCGATCAAGGGAGAATAGGTTTCGCTGTGGCAAATTTTTACCATTCATCGAGTTTGGTTCATCGTGTGAATATCTTCCCGACCTCCAGTATTAAAATGTTGTTGAGAAATTGATGAATCACTAAATATCTTGTTGTTGCTGAATACCGTGATTTCAAAGGCAACATGATTGATTTCTCATGAAGTATACACCATTCCACCTAGGAATTTGCATCTCATAGAGAGTAGAGAGTTGACTTTTACCTCTACCCCAAACATGAAAATTCTATCTTGGTATCTACTTGGGGGCCAAAATGTTGAAAATTTGATGATGCTGAAATGGGACCACTCTATTTATACTAAAAATTACAAGAAAATAGCGTATTTCTAGGTAGAAATGCATGCCATGGATGGTATGGATGTGAAGAAAATGAACGGCGTTAATAAAAAAGTAACGTTGGATGTAGATGAAGCCTTCCTTTTCCACCACAATTCCTGGTAGACTCACGAGGCGCGCTTAATACTCGTGCTCGGACGTGCATGGAGCTATTCCGATAGTTTCTCTTACGATTGGTTGATTCAAAATGACTGGCAACGTGATCGAATGTGAGTGAGTTCTACATATTATATTTCGATGCCAGGATGAGCCCTCATAGTAAGTCGTCGAAATTGAAATAATGAAAAAAAATAATTCAAATCCCGTCATCAAGCACTCTAAACAACATCTCGCATTGAAAAAGATCGAAATTATTTCACATACCCCTGCTCCTTGACCAATCCTTCGGCTCATTCTTCGAGCAAGGCCAGTTCCGATCGTGCTCTGGAAGCAACTACTGTTGGACTAACGATTTTTTCCCTTTCAATTGATAGTTGTAATGAAACTCGGGCAAGCTGTGAGGATCTGGCATGGAAATAGCCTACCTTATAACCTCTTATGCCAAACAAATGTGCTCACTCACGGGTACTTTCAGGATCACTTATGCCCAGTTCATATTTAGCTTTGTTTCTCCGCAAACTCTGTTTTGTCCATGTAGAACTGACCATTTATGCATCCTTGCGTAATTGGTTTCTTAATCTATGGCGCCCTATTTCCATAGAGTTCCTTATTTCCAACATTAACTCCATCATCAAACTTACGCTATATATGCTAACTATACATGCTAATCCGACCTCGTTCCCCTGCGTCACATATCGCTTCTGACACATAGCTGTACTATTCCTCATTTCTCAGCTATTTTTTCACCTCAATTTACTCCTTCACACTTATATTTTTCGTAATATATTATTTCCAATTACCTTGTGTTCTTATCCTTTCTGAACTTGATTTTAGAAAAATAATATAATATAACGGAAGTCAAATTTTGCTGTGAAGGCTGAGCCTCCTCCGGTTTATTTCAAATCGTGGATTCAGGAAGTTTTAATAGAGCTGCCATTGCGACAAAGTTATGATATTTTTTGGAAAATTCAACTCAACAGATTTTCTCGTTTTTCCCCTGGATACTATGCCATTGTTTCATCTTGCCGATAATGATAAAGCTCATTTAAATATCAGTGATATTGCTTAGTTCTTATCGGAGAAAGAATTGGCACTCCTTGTGGCATATCATCTGACAAATTGATCATGATCAGAGAATTTCAAATTGACCTTCGCATTATGACCTCAGATTTTATATGAAGGATGAAGCAATTTTCGTTCTGCTCTTACGACCAAGATTGAAATGGAATTCTCTTCCGTCACGTTATCACAACTCCTTTGCCCCTGACTTCTACGTTTCTTAAGAGACCGCTGATTTTCTGATCCCGAATATAGTACTTGCTTGCATACTGCTTACTTCTATTGATAAATAAATATCAAAAAATTGTAGACTTTAAAATGACAACCTTTTCCATTGAGTAAAATTAAGTAATCAAAACTTGGATAACAAAGTTAAAAATCCCAGATGGGGCCTGTATACCATACGAAGTATTTATTTCTCTATTTGCCGTAATAATATTACGCGAGAATTCTACCAGTTAAGGTACGTCTACATGAAGCAGTTACAAACTATCCTAGCGGCCACTTCTCCCTTGGTGGACTTCCCTCTTCCATTCACAATAAGGCTTATTCATTTGCATCCATCTAAAAATCACATTCTCTTTATCTCCCTTTTCCAATTATCATGCACCCTTCCCCTTAGTTCAATTGCGGACAGCACGGCTTCGGTAGGTTCGAAAACATTTTCTGCTCGGTACTCGCTCGAATAACATAGTCGTATCTCATATAAAAATGTTTCTTTTCGTCCACCATGAATAGCAACTTGCCTTTTCTCTTCCTCTCTGCCGATTTCATTTGTCTATATATTCTACACATTAGCTAACACACACAGGGAAGGGTTTCAGGATGTTAATAAGATATGCTTACAAATATTTGATTTCCTTATCCTTTTGCCATTCCCAATAACCATATTGAAATATGATATTTTAATACTGTCTCATGAGCCACCTTGAGCCCTCTGTGTATATTTACTGTAAGTTTACGACGGACTAAAGTAGGGAAATAGAAGAGGAAGGACTACATACACTCGTGGCATCCATTAGAGATGAATTGTAGAGCTGGGTTCGAGAAAGACCTATTCCTAGTGGTTAGCCCCTTCCGAGCATCACAATAGCAATAGCCTCACGCGGAAGGAACACAAGGAATAGGAAGATTTAGTCGTACCGACCCTTTTCATCTAAAATCGGTATCACAACGCGACACTTAGCATATAACGGTTGCTGGTGAATCACACTTACTCAAGGGGTCTGATACCGAGCCAAAACTATACATGCATTAGTCTCTCGAACTTGAGCCTATGGAGAAGAAATCCTGGATACATTTCCTGTAAAGTTTTAGAGAATAACATCGGCATTTAGATCTCGAACATCACCCTCGCAATGTCCCCTTGTTTGATCAATCACCGAACTTGCGTTATCTATTTTTGATCGATTATGTCTATATTTGGCACTATTTTAGGTATCACTACCGCCTATTTTAGTTTTAAATTCCGATACTAGTGAAATGCCAAAAGAAGAAATCATGTTGTCGAAACTACAATGAAAAGTATTAACTTATCTAGTTTATAATAAATCGTATTATTATCTCCGTTAACAGCGGTGATACCAAAGTTTGATGAACAGTATTATTTTTTAAACTTTATAATTTGCAGAGCCATTAGTTTAAATATCCGAGGCCATATTTTTATGACATCTTTTTGAGTACAGAAAGCATTATGCATATGTTAAACGAATGATACGGGGAGCCGCTAGTAACTCAGAATCTGTGCGCTAGACTCAAATAGCTTGAGGAATTGAGAATAGATATCATTCGGAGCGATGCGGAGAACATCATATAAGAACCCTACTATATTTCCAGGTCCGAAGGAAACGATAACTTAAGGGAGATATTTCTCTAAACAAATGTGTATGGGAAACAATTTTCCCCCAAAAAGTAAGGGACTTTCATAAATGCTAAGCATAGTTTCACTGGACCTTTCCCTTTACATTGGCAAACGGCTTTTGTCCTAATACCCCCCGCCGCACTCCTATTGAGGCGGCTTGCAGAGCAGTATGCAGATGTATGGAGTGGAGACGTAAAAGTGAGTTTGTGGTAAAAAATTTACATTTTTAGACTTAATAATGATCCATGATGCATGGGAAGAGTCTTCATCTTCTCAACCACTTAGTGAGTCTCACCTCTTTAGCATATTTCCATATCCATTTGAAGGCTAGCTGCCGCACCTAACATGAAATTACAAGGTGTTCTCTAAGCATGTCGATGGGTAGGTCTCACCTCCCGCTTACATTAGAACACCTACCTCTCGCCCCCGGAAGGCGTGTGTCCACACCACGAGCACCGCGTGCCATTTTCAGTGGCTAGACGTGCTAGTCAGGGCGATGCATTCGATTGTAAGGAAACGGAGGGCAGGCACGCCGTGATCTGCGGAAAAATTTACCGGACCGATAATTTTAAGCGCGAACACGGGATCGGCCTCTTGGATCGCGTGGGTGCATTAATTAAAAGCCCTTATCTCCACCTCCCCTTACCACATCCACCCATCTAGTGGTTAATGCCGAAGGGGCGCGGAGGTAATTGAATCGGAGACAATGTGTCCATTAATTTGACCCCGGATACGGTGCCCGGGTTTGCTAATGCCTGGCCTACAATGGGCACAATGAAAGCCTTAAGTAATTTCTTAACGCAGCATATATTTAATGTGAGGCTCAAAGCGTTATATAAAATTCAAAATGTAAGAGTAGAGAAACAAAAAATAATTACAATAGTGTTCCTCCCAGCCTGTTCTTCTATCAAACTTTTCTAATTATCGGTTTATTAGGTGTTGTTTGTTGAAAAATGGATGTTTTACTCTTTTAATTGTAACAGTTAACATCAATTTCTAATATTCAATAATATTATATTTAATATTTTGCCAAGGGAAGTCTCTACATAATTACTAATTCCATGTTTAATATAATGATCTATACATGAAGTGCCATGCCCACGATTTTCATTTCTTGGACATACATCTTCGATCAACTTCAAATCATATCCTCCACTTCCTGTGGCAAAAGACTGCCTTGATATCGATCAAGCTAATGATGCACTCCAATAGGCTGAACGTAAGCTGGATATCGTAATGGTGGATTTGGCCATCTTTCTAACAGCATGAGTATATTGTAGAATGGGCATAATAGCTGAACTTTGAACCAGTAGGACTCCATCCATGCTATCCAATGCATTGCCTTTGAACATAAATTTCAGTTTTATAACTGGCTAGATATTCATGTCAATTTAGAATGGGAAATAAGTATTGGATCACTTTATTATTTCTCTCTCCTTGAAAGCCTACATTTCTCAACTCTTTACTGCGGTGATCTTTCAAAGCGGCCATTTCTTCCAGAAAACGGTGGTATTTCTCACGCTACAATCTGAAGAATAAATAAGAGTTATATAGAGGTCGAATAAAACTAGAGCCACCCATGTGTAACCAAAGCATTGGACCATTCGTGCCCCGGTCCATGGAAATTATACGTCGAATTAAAATTTTAAAACCGGCCGGTCAATTGATACTTATGTTATTAAATATTTTTAAATAGCAAGAATAGGTAAAAAATGGTTAACAAAAACCAATAGAACTTTCCACACAGATTTACTATATATATCCGATTGATTTCGATGATACATGGCCATTTTCAAGAAGGAGCAATCTGACAAAATGTTTCGTACGAGGTATGTGTAATTTCCATGAGGAGTGAGGAAATGGCTCAATCCAAAAATATGCGTGAAAAAGCCTCGTGTGAAAATTTTTCCAGTTGGATCAAACTTGAAAAGACTCTTTATCGTCAAAATCGATCACGGAATATATAAGGCGATGTTGAATATACAGCTCTTGCTTAATTTACCAAGTTTAATGCTCGTAATTTTCCCCATGCATCGCTTTCATGCATGTGTATAACGAGCGCAGGGGTGATTTAATGGGGGTAAACAGGAATCATGACCCCCACCCCAAAATATTATCAATATATTTTTAACTTTCACTGCTTTAATATTTTTTCGTCCTTGCAAAGGAGTGAATGGTGTTCAAATGTAAACGCATGGCTAAAAAGCAAAATTTGAGAGAATTTTGTGTTGCATTTATTGTAGAGCGTAGCACTCCCTACTGCAAGAACACCTCTCACTCCCGGGAAAGATTTCTATACTCTCCGGATCCAGGTCATAACATCTCCAAATTTGATGCTGAATTCAACCAGACAATACCGAAAGTGTTCTTTCCGGAATGAGTGTAGTTGTACATGGGAGTGTATAAGCAAATGCATGGCTACAGGTCTCAAACGTCGGAGAAGTTTGATTTATATTGATTGTAGAGCGCAGCATTCCCTACGGTAAAAAACCTTTTACACAGGAGCAATGACAGTTTTGGGGGATAAAACCCCCCCGGAGCTCAGAGAAATTTCTAAGTTTAATCCATTCTACTTAATTGGATTGATATTACTAAAAGCAGACACTTACTATTAAAACCAGACAATATACAGAGCGTTTTAGGCAGCCACTTCGGTGGCTGCTCAGTGAATGTATCACTTCACTACCTTAAGCCCCTTCTAGTCCAGGTATATTACGCACTTTGGGACCTTGCGAGGAGCCATGCGACCTTTTGGCGGGCCGCAGCGTGCTTCTAGTCGACGGAGCACGGCGATTGGATCTCGATCTCAGTGATTTATGTGTAATCCGCGCCGGCAGCAAACCGCCTCCTCGTAGCGGGTGGAGCCTGGCCCTTCGAGGGCGGGGGAGTTTAACAAGTCGGGCAACTTCTCAATATATTACGAGGCCGCCATTAATATGCTTTTCCCTCAGCGCACGCATGTGTATATAATTTTTTTTCCTGTGCTCCTGGATTCCCTCACGGCGGCGTGCAAGGGAAATTATTCGCTTTCTTTGGCCCCGGGGTACGATCTTACGCTCTTTATTGCCTTTTCCTCGCCCGAGGCGGGGGGAGCAAGTGCGCCCGAAAGGCGAGGCATATCCCAATTTCCCAAACTGACGCAATGAAATAGCAAGAGAGGACTTTGTGAGAGGAGTCCGAGCTGGGAGTGAGTACGCTCTTGCCTATATTTCTGATATTCATCGAAAAAAAACAGATTTTCCCGTCGTCCATTTTAATCACAAAAATAAGGTTTCTCGAATAATTCATTTTTACCTATACTTTTTTGCATAACGCTACCCGGGTTTCAATGAGTGAAAAATGGACTCTAAAGAGCAGTTGGAAAATTTGGAAATAATTGTAAAACAGGACATCTCTCTCTGATGAACGAATGTCTATACCAATCCTTTTCCCTTATTCTGGCGTAAGTTTTAAAATTCATCACTTCCTCCCTTTGGTAACCAGGTTACAATAACAAGATAAATACATAAGAATTTACGCCTGATGATGATGATTACTCACCGAAACCCGGGTCACATTATGCAAAAAAATAGTGGTAAAAGTAAAAGTTGACTATCCAAGAAAGACTATAATGGAAGACCACACAGTTGAGAATGAGTTAGTGAATATTTTTTTCATCTAAAAACTGCCAAAGATCACTCTCGGTATAGCCTCCTCAGTCCCGGAACATTCCTACCAATATTGTTGGTCTGAATTTCATGTTTTCTGGTTAATTGGCTATTTATAAATCACATGGCGATATCTGTAAGTCATGCTTCTGTATGATGCAGTCGTTTATAAGAAAGCTCGGAAAGAGTTGCAATAACGACATTTCACTTGGCCAAGTTAGAAAAAATTCAAACGTTGACATATATTATACAATACGCCAGGGCCAAGGAGGATAGGCAGGGATGAATTCAGCCAGGTCCGTGCTGGGCCGCCGGGACACCGGGACGTATCGCGGTGCGCCTTACATACTTGAAATCTTTGGCGCCTACCTGTTCCAAAATTGACAAATTTGTCAGTCAGAATACCAGCATTGAGGAGTTATCTTAGTTTCAATGATCTCATTTATCGGCATAATTAATACCGTCTTGAGTAAACAAAACAATAATTAAAATCAATATTATTCAATCTGGTAAGATTCAATTCAATCTCAGCAGGGAAAGGATTTAACTTTAAAAATTTATTTATTATTATATCCATGTCCGCACACCCTCAGGTAGTCTTTCACGTGCACAGTCACGAATTATTCAAGACAATGTAAGATCTATTCAAGACAAGCGGATAAAGGTGATCAATACAATGACCTTAAGGAAATTATCTTTATTGCTATAGCAGATTGTATACTGTTTCCTGATAAGTCCGAGTACAAATCGAAGCATACTATTCGCGATGAAGATACTAATGAACATGATCTAAAATATTTTTATTTTGTATTTATTGAATTGCCTAAATTTTCCAAAACTAAAGAAGATCAGCTTTCAAATATAGTTGAAAAGTGAGTCTACTTTTTTAGATATGCAGATGAAACTAGTGAAGAAGAGCTAGAGAGAATAATAGGAAGTGATCTAATAATTAAAAGAGCGTATGAAGAACTAAATAGGTTCAACTGGTCTGAAGAAGAATTTATAGCCTTGCTTTCCACCGCCCTACAGTGGGCTGACGAAAAAAGCTGGCCGAAAATCATATCCTCCATATTTTTAAAGCTAGCTCGATAAAATGTTTCCTACTATCTTGTTTAGACTACATAACATGAACATAATCACATTTTTCTGAAAAATTGATCTGGGGAGTTTTTTTAAACGAAGTCGCGGAGACGGAAAAAAACCAAAAATCGACTATTTGGACCACTTCAGTAGAGAGGCAACATTTAATTGAAATTAATAGTTAGGAATAGAAAGTTAGTAGTTTAACATTAAATTTATAATTTAAATTTAAAAAAATCACATTAAATTCATAAAATTATTTTTTAAACATTATTAATGATTTAGTCAATTAACTTTGCGTCAACATTTTGTCTGAGAGAACGCACATTAGAAATCACCTAGCAAACAATTTATACCATTAACCACATTGCCAAGTAAAATTATTTATGAAAAATAATAAATTAACATAAATATATAATACTTACAAAAGAAAAATAAGGGATATATTTACCAGCCCACTACCAGTCTTCATCAGATTCCCAGCCGTCACTTTCCTCATCAGGAGTTGGCTCCTCCAATACAATGAAGTTTCGTATATCCTTTGAAACATTTCTTTTAACATTTATATTTACATTACTATTGGATATTAGAGGATCAGAAGTAAGGAGGAGCCTTCGGAAAAGGTCTCCCATTTCAGTTAGGCGCGAAATTTTTCACGTGCTGTGCGCTCGGAATCTTCTGATATCTTTGTGGCGAGATTCCAAAGCTTTCTCCTAAAGTTGGCCAATTGGAAGCACTGCTGCCTTGACAATTGATGTTCCATGAAAAAGCACTTTGTGCGTTGTGGACGGCATGTGGTTCCACGGATACAAATCCACAAACAGGGATGCAGTTTCTGAGCAGTACTCACTGAAATTGGCGTAATCTATCTCAAATCCAAATGTCAGAGCTTTTAAAATTGAGGCAAAACTCAAGATGAGTTCCTCGTTAATGCGTATTTGAAAAGGAAAAAAGTCCTCACCAATTACTTCTTCAAAATTCTAAATATTCATAACAAATTTTGGAATTAATAAATAAAAATATTTATAATATGAGTTTTTGATGCTAAATATACCGGAAATTTCTGATGTTAGCTTAGGATCAGAAAAAAAATGTTAGGCAGTGTTCCCATCATTAGCCATGCCTTGATCATGCTTGAACAAGGAGTCCCAAGAAGAGATTTATGCATATCTGTGGGGAAGGGTATATCTTTCTATAACCAACATCGAAATTTTACTTCAAATCTGACACTGGTTCTCTTGCATTCTTCACATATATGGATATACCTATTGAAAAAGTATTTATTCGTGACGTTCTTCAACATTTCCTTTGACTTCTCGTCTTTCCTCAAGTTTAACTTATCATGAAAATATTTAAGGGGTGATTTTCGTTTTGACAACAACGAATTTCCACTTCCATTAACAATAACGTCATGTATTTCTTATTTTCATGCGCTCCATTTTCTCTCATCCAAAATATCAACAATCTAAATGATGAGATGAGGAAAGCGAAATTAGAACATAATTCCCTGAATAAGGCACAAGATCACTAAGATATTTTACTTGGAAAACATGCCTTTTTATCGTTCCGAGATATCCTTCAATAGTGGTAGTACGGCCTCAACGCTGAAATTTCACGATTAAGGGAAAATAAATCCTGGCTCTTCGCTTCCGTTGCACAAGCACTGAGATCCTTTCGCAGTCAAGAAGACTAACTTACTAATTTTCTCGGTAAAATCGTGAAAGAGTATATTTTTCAACCGATTGGAAAGAAGCATTTGTGGAAAACCCCGAGCGAGCTACGTCGTAGAAAACGTTTGCGCGGATGTCGAAGGGAAGCGATCCTCAACAGTGCAAAAACTCCGTCAAAGACCGAGGCAATAAAGAAATTAACGACATTTCTACAAAGGGACAATGCATGAGGGCTCAGGGGAGCCCTTCGAGGTTACAACACACAGGGGCCAGGAACCAAGCCCGTGGCTTATACGCCCGGTCACCCGGGGAGGGGCTGGAGGGGAAGGAAAAAGGATAGAGGCGCCGCCGCGATGGGAGCCCGTCGACGCCTCTGGGAGGGGATAGGAGCGGAAAGGAGGGGACGGGGAAAAACACCTTAACGCTACAGAGGGAAAAGGGCCCACTAAATAGCGAAACCAAGCATACGCAATTTATTTTCCACCATCCCGAGGAGATTTTCCTATGAGGAAGAAAAATCCCAGATAGGGACAGTGGGAGCTACAAAGGGACAGTTATGAATCGAGTTTAGAACTTCTTTCACGCTAGATAAGGAGCATACCACGGTGGTCTGACTTTCGGGTACAATAAGGATTAACGCGGTCGGCAGGGTAGTACCCGCCGCCACGGGGGCGCTCCACCACACGTGTACCCTTTCCAGTGTTTGAGCTGATGGGAGTAATAAAATGCCTAGGAGGACGTGGAGAACAAAATATGCGAGTTCAGAGTATTAAGAACTGGGTTTTCCAAGAATTAATATATAATGCTCTGCAGCCGCCCGCTTCCCTAGACAAGAATCTGGCTTGCCGACGCAATCGTTGAGTCCATTATAAGTCTTATGAAGGAAATCGTAACGTGCCCTTGGAAAATTAGAAAAATAAGACTTATATGGCATGCTAAATGTATGCAGTGTATGTAAGTGTAGACAACTGTAATTTGGTTCTACTTTTAGCGAATTATCCTCGACTACAGCTATGTCTGAACAAATGTTCGCTTCTAACCGCCGCATCGGGCAGTTGGACATTCACGCACATAACTTGATAGGAGAGGCGGGGTGGCAAATTGGGGCAGGATTTTTCAGTTGATAACTAAAGTTGACCCTTTATTTTATAAAGTAGTGCTAAATACTTCGTGAATCAAAGAAAAAAACAAAGTTTTTCTCTACATTATATTAAAAATAAGTGAAAAATAGGGCATTTTAACTGTTTAAATAAAAGTAATAAAAATTATCGATAGAATAAAAACTATCGCTACAGCGGATTTAAGAAATGTTAATTTTTATGATGTACTAATTTAAATTTAGGCATATTAAAACGCAACGCATCAGTAGCAAAAAACTTCAGTCAATTTTTTCAAAAAATGGGAAAAAAATGTTGAGATCATTTTTCATTAAATTGACAGACGTCTCCTGCTTAAAAAAAATGAGTTATAAATGAAGTTATTTCAGCTATGTGGTCACTGATCATTCTATAATTTGAAAATTAAAAGTTTTTACCAAGTTAAAAAGTGAAAAAAAATCATTTTTGGACAGCTTTTTTCGATTTCAGCCCACTGTGCGCCCTAAGAAGGGGTCCAGCACGGGCCTGGACTCGGCATCAAAATTGGCGGGGGATCATGACCTGGGCGTTCTCTTGTGCAGGGGTGCAGGGGGGGAGGGGGGGTTTAGGTGGAACTAATACCATGGTGTGTGGGGGTATGGAATACCCACCAGAAAAAGCGAGGATAATAAATAGCGGATTTATGAGATAAATGGTTCGAAATGGTGAGTTTTACGGCTTTCTCAGGGATATTTTGTTAATACTTACACTATTCTATTAGTAATATCCATCCAATTAAGTAAAATGGATTTAACTTTGAAATTTCTCTGAGCCCCGGGGGGGTTTTATCCCCTAAAACCCCCCCTCGCTGCGCCACTGCTCCTGTGTAAAACGTTGTTTACCGTAGGGAATGCTGCACTCTACAATATATATAAATCAAACTTCTCCGACGTTTGAGTCCCGTAGCCATGCATTTGCTTATACACCCCCATATACATCTACACTCATTCCGGAGAGATCAGTCTCGGTCTGGTTGGGTTCAGCATCAAATTTGGAGATGCTATAACCTGGGTCCGGAGAGTATAGAAATCTCTCCCGGGAATGAGAGGCGTTTTAACAGTAGGAAGTGCTACGCTCTACAATAAATGCAACACTAAATTCTCTCAAATTTTGGGCTTTAGCCATGCGTTTACATTTGAACACTATTCACTCCTTTACAAGGATAAAAAATATCAAAGCAAAAAAAAATATAAATATATTGATAATATTTTGGGGTGGGGGTCATGATTCCTGTTTACCCCCAATAAATCAACCCTGAGTTAGTACTCACTACTCGTGGATTATTACCACAATGGAGACAACATAAATTAGTTACATTCGGTTCCGACACAATCTAATTCCAGTAAACCACGAATACACTACCCTATGTTTTAATATCCCTCCTGATTATCATATTGATTTCTAGTGACTAGCTGTATTTCTGTTTTGTGTTGTTCGTAGTTATTTTCAGCACGGCAATAAAGATCCATATATGTTTTCAAGGATCGCATAGATTCATTTTATTAGCGATATTTGTCCATAATTTATTTTATTAGCAATTAAAATTAAAGAGAAGAGGGTAAAAGAGTTCGTAGGCTTCACTTAGTCTTAATAACTCCAATACCGAATTACAAACTGAATTTGTAGTCCAGTTATGCGTTTGCTTCTGCACCAAGCAATGAAGACCGAAAAAAATATACATCTCTTCTTTGGGAATTTAAATGCATTGGGAAAGTGAATCATTCGTGTAATTAGACAAAGTGCTTTCCTTTAGGTTATTTATAGGAATTAATATCGGCGTCCAAGCCAGGTTAAGGGATCCATAATATCCAAAGTCATGGCATACGTCTCAATTACTGGCATTTTCCATCCATCAACCTCCACCCATTATATTCACCAAATACCGGAGTCAGGATCCTATACGGTGGACATAATGAATTCTTTAACCCCGCTTGGAACCAAAGAAAAATTCTTTCAGGAATTCATTCTGGAAGGAGGTTTAGAAGGAGGCTTGTGGCAGGGGTGCGGTGGGATAAATACGCCTCAAACTTCTCTCATACTTGGGAATTGTAGCCATGAATTTGCATATGCACTCCATTTACTCCTTTAAAAGGATACATTAGTAAGAAAATTTTGTTTTATCCCACACAGTATTAAAAAAACATGACCAGTTTCCACTGTTTCTTGCTATTATTAAGAGACGAATAAATAAATATGCAGGCAGGTTGATACATAATATATATCTGTTATTCTATGTGTTCACCTATTGATGATGGCCTATAAAGTTTGAAACCGGTCGAGTCTTTTAATGAATACTGTGTGGAATACAACAACGTTTTCTTTTTAATGTATAATGCCTTGATTCCACAAAGTAATCTAACAAACCATTGATTTCACCCTTTAAATGGACAAAAAACTATAAAAATAATAAAAATAAAAAGTATATAATAAATTTCGCGGGGTTCAAGGCCCCTATAACTCCCCCTTAATCTAACCCCGGGTGTCATATTCACTGCTCGTGAATTATGACCGCAATGGAGACAACACAAATTAATGATAATAAAATAAAAATCTTATTCGCAAGGGTTTGGTGAAAGCACTCGCATTTGCTCCTATGAAGCAGTCTCGCCCATATACTTTGCTACACGCTTAAGTGCAGTGATTATGTGATCCAATCATTCCAATTACTTAGAGTTATCTAGCCGCTGAGTTCAAGGTGAAATTAACTTTCAGTGCGACCGAGCCTCTAGAAATCAGATCAATTCCGCAGCTCACAGCATCCGGTTGATTTTACACGAGTAATAAGAATGGTGGCAATGTACAACGAGCCGATATTTCATAGTAGCTATTATCAAGATGGAATGATCACATTTAACTGTGATGAGAATTTTTAATTTTAAGCACAACAGCCACCAGCGACTTAACTATCTTTAATTCCACGAGGAACGCCAAACGTAATCTGAGTAAAGCTTAAAATAAACGATCATTTTTTCCGTCCCTCTGAGTGATACCTTTAGCGATAGGTTTTCAGAAACCAAATAAATGACTTCACGGCACATTATTTTATAAATCACACGGTCATTTTCACCGTCCCTTTTTTCTGTGATTTTCTGTATTTACAACTTTCGTTCATTTAAAAGTATAACGAGCCGATATTTCATAGTAGCCAGTCGTCTTATTATCAAGAATGAATGATCACATTTAACTGTGATGAGAATTTTAAATTTTAAGCACAATAGCCACCACATGGCGTCACAGTCGCCGTAAGTGGCCGCATCTTTTGATTTGCTCAAGGACGGTGCCAGCGATGTTTTCAGCTAATAGGGACCTACCCGGTGATGGAAAGCGGGATGGGATTTCTATCCCTGGAGCCATCCTGGAAAACGAACGCGTGAAACGGTTATTTTTTTCGCCATTATTGGAGCAATCTTTTGAACTGTCCCTCGAGAGGAATGGAAAAAATTATCGTGTGATTCAGGCTTACAGTCTTTGAGCTATTATTTTGAGGAATGATATTTGAGGAGCAGTGACTAATAAAATATAATTTACCCTCAATTTACCAATATTTTGGTATCTGCATATGTTTTCACTTAATTAAGGCTAAGATGATATCAAAAACAGGATTAATAAAAAACCTTGGATTTTCAACATGGATTTTCACTAAGTTAAAGCCGAATCGATTGATTAAATCAAAAACAGGATATTACCGTAGTCTAGTTTGTTGAAACTTGAAAATATTTCTTTTAATCAATATCAACTTCACCCTGAGGATGCTTTCATAATTATAAAAATATTTTGAAAAAAATTGTGGTAATATGTACTGTAGATGACTGACTTCATAATTGACATAAAAGTTGAAAAAAAAATTTTTAGAATTAGCTTAACTCAATGGAAGCGGAGTTCCTTGATGTTCTCATTATTCACTCCATTGATTTCCATGTTCACTCTACCTTTACATGATTTTGGTTCAACACTTTTCCTTCTCCGATATACTTAAAAGGGAGGATGCTTCAAATATTTCCTTCTTTACGTTCGCACAGCCGCGCAGATCGACGGGAATCGCTCGCGGAAAAGTAAGCAAAAACCTTAATAGCATCAAACATTTGAGGATGCGAATGCAGGAATGAAGTCGTAATCAAGGCTAAGGGGCGGAAGGGGACTTGTCTTAAAAGTTGAGCGCTTCTCATCAGATGAATGGGCTCTGCGGGTAATTTGATGGCATAACGTTGTCGCCGCGCGGCGGAAAAACTTCTGGCGGGACGTGCGCGTCCTTCGGACCGCCAGCGGGAGTTCTTCCCTGTGGGAAAAGGGAATATCAACCCTACCTCCCCTTTCATCAAGCCTCTCCAAGAATAACCTGGCCGGCGTCTTGCGTTCGATTCAGCGCAGGGCGGGCGGCGAGACCCTTTGTAGTGTGAGCGAAAAACTGATTACGAGGCTCATTTGATATCGATGCAAAGAACAGACTTTACAAATGCTGCACAGTGCGTGTGTTGATGATGACAGCGAAAGGAATAGGAGCTATTTTTTCCCTCTATGTGGGAATATCTTTGAAAATCGTCGTAGGAAAAACTTCGCAGCAGGGGTTGTCTTGTGGCAGCAGCTCTCTTCTATTTAAACATCGACGAAATAAATATAAATTTTTAACTAAAATCAGATATTAGTACACTGTTGATGAGAGTGAACTAAAATTGAAGATATTTATATTCATCTATGGCTCTATCTAGCATAAATGTGCCAGAACTAATATCATTATTACGTTATTTTTAGCTCATGACGGACGGCTCACACTGGTATTTGATGAAATAGTACCTTTCATTGTAGGTAATCGTAATCTCGATAATAGGTACATGTTTTCTTAGTCTCCATTGTATTGTGATATACTGACACTCAAAGTAAGAAATAATGGGCATTTCTGCATGTCCATTGAATTATCAACGTTCAAATATTATGTGATACAAAAAGCCAGGTGGGAAAGCCCATCAATATTTACGCCCAATTATCAGCTGGCGGGTTAAGTGTTAAAACAATAAATGTCTCTGTAAATTTGAGATATAATTTTCTAACAATTTAAGTAAAAAATATAGGCTTTCAAAGGATTTATTACTCTATATTTATTTCATTTTCTTACAGTGGCTTTGATCTAGAGGATACCTACGGGAGCAGTTAAGTTGACGGTCAAGTGAAATAGACAATTCTAGTTTTAATTCGCTAGATTTCGTCTTGATTATGGTTGAGGTAATATGATTTGAAAGCTAATTTTTAATTCATATTGTAAATGCAGCTAATACTTCAGTTTACCTAGATAAATATTTAGAAAAATAGAGCATAGAAATTCAGTATAGATAGATATATAGAAAAAACGGGCCCATAACGAGCGTTCTTAGGATGGAATTCTCGGGATAAATTCATTAATACAGCCTTCATATGTTCTTTACTTCATAGAAATTGATGAAAAATTTTGCATAGTAGATTTTTTAATCCAGAAAGATTAACTAAAATAATGCCTTTTTCAAACGTTGTCTTCATTATTCAATGATGATAAAGTCTGTTCTTTGCACCAAGTGCCAATGTTATTAACCCTCTATCTTTGTATGCCACTGAAAACCACGATGTCTGAGGAAGAAAAACGTGATTGAACTTCTTGCGTGACAAGACTGTCAGTTGTGCAAGGATGAGAGCCACTTTAAGGCCGACGGGTAACAGAAAATAATTGTCTCCTTAGTAAATTTGAGGCCGATCTCTTTTCTGCCGTAGTTAAAAGCATGTTGCATACTTCTGAATGGGGCGGTGGGTTGAGTCATAAATATAAGATCACAGAGAGAGAGGCTGAGGAGAGAACAGGTTTTTTAGACGCTTTTTTTCCATGCGCGATGAGACCAGGATACTTGTCATCTAAGCCCCGCATCACATGGTTTGCTGAAACAGTTGGCTTAATTTTTAGCTGTGTTCATATGAAGCGCTCTCTGTATTATTCTATCCGTGATATCTTAAAATACAAAAGAGCAGAGAGAGTCTGTTTTTTATTTTATAAAATCGGATCCACGAAGTAATTTGGACTATATATCAGCATTGGCATATAATAAAATAAAAAGCAAAGACTCGTGAGAAAGAAGAACTTTGGATTGTCAGTTTTTGTTTGGAATATTCATCTAATCTTTAGTCCTCTTAGCCATGTAGACTGCCTTACTGTTGATATAGTCAGTAAGTAACTTTAAAGTATAAATATGTCATTGTATTAATGGTTCTCAAAATAGATTCAAATTCCATAAATTAATAGAAATGGCTTATTGAATAAGCACCAAAATATTGATTCAGAAATAAAACTGGGGTGACTTCTACAATTCTTGATAATTTCAATTTATGCATTTATCCCTTACGTATATGCGTCATATACATTTTCTGAGGGTTTTATGTACTTTTCTTTGAAGGTATTTGAGCTGGTTCTGAGCAGCTGAGTTGGGCTAAGATTAGATTACTGCTATCTTATTTCTACGATTGAAAACTAGGCTGTTGATATTACTTATCGTGTTAAAATTAATTTCATCATCTGAAAAAATAAAATCTATAATTTCACCCCTCCTTCAAATATTCATAATGCATAACGATAAAAAATGACTAACTACTTTTATTTAGGTATTGTCTGCTAATATACCTTTTCCCTAAGTTTTATTTTTATTTCTCTAGCCTAGAAACTGATATTCATACGCATTAATAGATGTATCTTGTGAAGTTAAAATAGGGTAGAAAAACTTTTCCAATCACATACCCATATGTTAGGTGCAATAGTTCAAAAAGTACAATTTTGGGAGAATTCCAAGATTTGGTCTCGAAATTTCCTATCGATATTTAAGATTAGGAATGTTCTTTCTCTTCCACGGCATATGTGGGTATACTTTTTCTCATTGATATAGTTTGTTGTGAATATCCCCACTTAATTCTAACTAACCAACGCTGAAAATGGTTTTCAACCTAACATATAACTATAGCTTCAGAATGTGAAGCAACCAAGAATAAATAAGTATGGGACCGAGATTAATGTTTAAATCATTTTCGAACGCATAATAGCTATCACCAAAGCATGAATCATGTAAAGAATTTAATTATGATATTATAAACTGGCGAGCAAGTGTTGTTTTCATCCCAGTCGTATTAGTTCAAAAGTTCATTAGTTCAGATTAACGTGGTTGCTGCTCCCGTTGCTGGAGATTTCAACGCACAAAAAGGTTGTCACACACGGTGAAGTGCGTTGGAACGCGAGCCGATCAAGAGGAATCTACCAGGAGGCAATCGGGGAAGCGGTAGCCTTGTGTCACTCATGCAAAAAACCGGAGAGTGATCGATGTTGTTTAAAAGAGAAGTGATTTATGTTTCCTCGAGAAAGCTTCCCCGTCACAGTCGTCTCGTCGGCGCAGCCGCATACCACGGCCGTCAATAACTCTGCCGTATCAAAACGGAGCCGCGCTCTAAAGTTTGTGTGAAAAAACCACCCAGCGGCCTGAATTAAGACTTCGATTAATTGTTCTTGGGGAAACGGCGAAGTTATCCGACCAAGTTTCACTGGGAGAAGCACTATGTTAGCATGCACTCAATACTTCTTGGAATTCGTATTTGCAGGAAAAACAAATGATTGTAATGGCATAGAAGGGTAAATCTTGCCTCATAGTACGAAGCTATTTCAACTAAAAATCTTTTCTTAGTTGAGTAATGGGATCTAATTTTACCTTTTTATCCTTGTAGTTGCGAAGTAGAGAATTGTACTGAAAATATACGACATTAATTTTGCTTATGGGTATCAAAATTTTATGCATTTACAAAACGGATTTAATCGTTACATAAAAATGATGAAAAAATGAAAATTCTGAATTTAATGAAAAAGCAATTCAAAACTTAGTTATGGAATCCATAAATCTCGTCATATTTCTCAAACTATTTTCTTCCTGTCAAAAACCTTTTCTTCCGGTCAAAGAACGCCTTCGAAAAACCTTCTTCAGTTAAATTCTAAACCAATCCCTCAGAAATGTAAGAAAAATACAGTGCAACTAATGCAATACTGTTTAGAATAATCCCTCAAATATATACGAGAAAAATAATATCAGCCGATAGCTTGAAAATTTTATATGATGGAAAAATTGCCGTATAAAGCAAGGGGATAAGAGCTTAGTGGTGCAGCGAGGGGGATTTTGGGGAATACTTCCCCCCAGAGCTCAGAGGAATTTTAAAGTTTAATCCATTTCATTAAATTGGATATTACCGATAGAATAGTGTAAAGACCAATAAAATATCCCTCAGAAAGCCGTAAAACTTACCATTTTGGACCATTTATCATAAAAAATTTCACAGCGAGGGCCCTCACACCACCAGCTTACCCTGGCTGGTATTCCACACCCTCAGATCCCCCGTGTTTTTGCTCCTAAAATCCCCCCTAGCCTTAATTCGTAGCTGCACCCCTGTCGGAGCTGCTATCTACAGTTTGTGTGAAAGTGTGGGTGTTCACAACCGCAGCAGGGGCATTTGGGTAACAAGATGCAGTGAGTGACGCAGAGCCTAGTCTGCTCGTGTACTTCAAATAATAGAAAGGCGCGCATAGTTATTCACCACGAGATTACCCTGGAACTTTCCAGAAAGGTGATTCTAGCATTTGTCACACTCGTCTCGCGGCTGTTAAGGCCGTTTTATACGGGGCACGGAATTGCGCAGGTTAGAGCTGCATTAATTTCTAAAATGGCGTGGAATTGCGCGAATGCATGAACGAAATTAGAACAGGGACTATTTTGCCGTCTCGCATCCACGCATTCTCGCATGTGTTCCAGCAATTCACCGCTTTACACGACGCAATTTTGATTGCGCCTTCGCACGTACGTCAGATTGCGCAATTCCGTGTACCGAGTAAAACAGCCTTTATAGTAGTCTCAAGTCATCAGTCAGTGTCCACTGGAGCCTTCGTCACCCGATTGTTGCTGGCTACCGATTTCACCCAACGCTCTTTGGTCCAAGTGTATCGTAACCCCCGTATTGTTCACCCCTGTTGTCAGTCTTTGAGACCGTCCAGAGTGTAAGCCTCTGCTACAAATTCTGTTTTAATCACTGTTAAAACGAATGCGTGTATTCATTGTGCTACGATAATCATCTCTGAGGGTATGAGATTCTGAATCTGAGAAACATATGTTTTACTCGCTACATATTGCCGATTTCATAAGAAATTTCGCGTAAAACTAGCGTTCGCTAGAATACTGCGTTTCTATTTTGTAACTTTTATTGCCATTATTTAGGGAAAACAAATCTCTAAAAGTCACGCGGAGTTTAGTCAGAGATTTTTTACGAGACCAAACATCTTATATTACATCACATCGAGTAATATCCACAGTCTCCCCCACGAATGAAGTAGAGAGCTTTTGGTCGAACTGTGAAGTCAGACGTATTTTTGAAATCTTTGTCGTGTTTTAGCCCTAGCACCAAGGAAAATAGCTGGATAATGCGACAGAGGATACGTCATTATTTGGTTGCATATCAGCTTAACGTACGTATTTGAAGTTTAATGTTCTTTTTTTTAGAAAAAGCCATTTTTTAAATTGGTCCTCCTTTTTGTAGAACTCGGCCTTCTGTGTGGTGGACCGAATGTTGCTTGGTCATGATGGCGTGCCTAAGTGCGAAATTGGAAGGCCGGCTCCATTGTGCCGCAGGGTGACTGTCACCGCGTCGTTGCGAATACACGGTGACAATGAAGCTTCAGTACTCTCTCATATCTTCATCTCGACCTTACGCTAGTTTCTCCCTGATTCACTGAAAAGGTCTTCTTTCAAATCACCGAATGGGGACCTCCGTATTTCAAAAGGTATCAGAGATGCTATTCCCACAAGGTTGTCACCCTTTGGGAATGGCCGTTTAAAAAACAGTGAGAAAAGTGTCTTAATGACCGGTGTATAATAATAGCTTTTCTCAACCGTTCCGGTGTGTAATAGTATCAATGGCCGTTGACTGAAACAGAGAAATGATCCGTGAATAAATAGAAAGATATTAAGATTTTACTGCATCAAAATTATATATTTTTCACTTTCATTAGTGTGTCGTGCAAACTTTTCACTCGATTGAAAGTGCAAAAAAATTTTTTAAATACCTTGAGTAAGATTTAAGGCCTAATTTTGAATTGAAGTAAAGGTTTTTACATGGTAAATGCACATTTTGGACATGCAACACGGCAAAAATTCCGTGGTGAAGGCAAGAGGTGGTTTAATATGGAAGGTTTCCGCTGGATTGTGATTCCAAATTCTCCATCCTGCACTACTATAGCACCCGATGCGGTAGACTACTACCGCATCGGTTGCCGTATAGTAAAATATTAACGTTTCACTGGCACTGCTGCCGGATTATTCAGATCAAATACTGCCAGCGAAACATTAGTCGTTTGACCTAAATTATCCGACGCGGTAGCAACCGAAAAATGGAGAATAAGTAATAATAGATGGTTGTATACAGGCCATATCTAAGCTTTAAGGTTTATCCCTTTTATTTACTCCAAATTATCTGCAATGAACATTATTTTAGGATACCGGCAGCATAAGAAATACTTACTCATAGTTTACGAAAAATTGTTATTGGTGTTCAATTAAAAACATCCAACTTATTGTATTAGATTACAAACCCAGGTTGGCCAAGCGATAAGTTGGTACTGAAATCTAATTCTGATCACGTGTTTGTAGAAGGAAGGAAATTGATGTGAGATTGTAAGTGGAAGATAAAATGAAGAATGTGACAATGCTCTACAACGTAGGATCTTTAGCCCCATCAATAGTAAAACCTGCCACTCATAGCTCATTTTTGTTGTTTTCCCTAGGAGAAGCATTCAATAGCAGTGATAACTGGACAAAATTCAATACTATTAGCAGTTCTCGCCTAATTGTGGTGCTTGGAGTGTTTTGCTCAAGTAAAACTACAAATTTCTGCACGTTGCGCAACTTCCGGAAACTGTTGTTTGAGACTCCTAAAGAATATCATTTCTCCTGCGTGTGAACTTGAGAGGTTTTTATGGTCGGAGTTTGGACCACTTGCTTTGAGTTATGGACACGATACATTACTGGGGAGTTGGCACTAATTTATTCGCCATGTCCGTTTTCCAATCTCGCCCACACGAAAATTTTCCTCGGATAATTGGCAGAGTTGTTAGCTGCCATTATTTCTTGTTTCAATTGGAGTCATGAATCACAAACTCTCCTTAAGAAAAGATTTTTAATTTTTGAATGAGCAAAAGGAGTTAAGGTGGGGTATACATGACCTCAATGTTAAGGAGCGAACGATGAGTGGTGGGCAATGCTTCCATGCTTCAATTTTCACTTAATTAGCTTGTCTCCATTCCATGGCATTGTGAAGCAGACTTTATTACCCCTGTTTTGTTGTTCTGAGAAGTGACCGTGAGCTAGGGTTGGTGGCGTGAGGAAGTTCTTGGATAGGAATTAGTTTTTGGAGCATTTGCAGAATGAAGACGTAGCAAAAACAAAAATAAACAAATTTTTATCTATGATTAATTGAAAGGACTTTAAGATATAAATTAAATCATCTTTCGATTGTGACGATAAAATTATCCTCCTATCCATATTACGAAATATAGGAACATTGGTAGCTTCGAACGAAATCCCATTAGTGAATTTCCTAATTAGAAACAGTGTACTCTGATAATAGATTCGGTTAATAATAAATAACCCATAGTTAAGGAAAGAAAACACATGTGAATGGTTATTAATTAATAATTAACATACATAAGGGCTAAAATTAACACGGCTATACAACGTGGAATACCAAGCTCCATGAATCCTAAATCGCGTGAAAGATGCAAAACGGTCGAAAATACTTGTTCTTTGAAACCGCGAGTAATAATTTTGTTTGCATATTCCACCAATAATGTTTTACCGATGTCTTGAGTGCAATATTTCATGTGCTATATCAGCAGAAGATAGAGGGATGTCAGAAAAAAATGGATTGAAAACGGTGGAATACGAACATATGCAGTAATTTTTCACAGTCTTTCATCATAATTTTCATCGAGGAAAAAAACAAAAAATTAAAAATAGCATGCCAGAAATATTGCTATATTTTCTTCTTTTTATGGCATCAAAATGTATAATTATCTTCCCCTGAGTCAGGAAACTTTGACTTAGGATCTACATTAAGAAGAATCTAATAGGAAACTTTTAAGGAGAACCTTTCACTTCCAACGAGCTTACGCTTCAGAAACCGAATCTTAAGTGCCCAAGGCATTTTTCCCTGAACTGTTTTAAGGGTTTTGAAACAGAGAAAATAAATGATTTTTGAGGATCTACAAGAGTCCCCCGGAATTGGGATGGGCACGGCGGGATGGGGTGGTAAGAGTTACTATGCACAAAAAAATAGTGTTTTCTGTTATTAAAGAAATAGTAGGCCACCCTTGGAATAAATTAGAAACAACTATCATAGCTTTTTCTCCAGATGGTAAAAAAAATCAAAGTTCTTTCATCTCGCTGGTTTATACTTCAGAGACCCGGTCTGCAAAAAGCTTCAACTTTTCCCTCCTGCATCCTCAGAAGATGCTGCATTCTGGAAAAGAATAAGGGGCTGAGAGTCTCAGTGTTATAAACGATAAATCTTCGGGTTGATAAGCCAGAATGGTTAGGATAAGTTAGGAAGATTTGGGAAGTGATATTGTCGCGCCGTCAGTGGTGAATTATCACTAGCAAAATCTCTAATTTACTGTTTACAAATGTAAACCAATTTCTAGTAAATAGACCATTGAGTTCTGTCACTTAATTTTTTTCGACATATTCCCCTTAGCGGGTATTTCACATATATGGTATTTCAAGGTGGAGACCGACAACTAATGTCATTTACGCCATAGACAAGGGTAGGGAAGGTAGGGTGAAGAGAAACCCGGCGTGGGAATTAGTCTGCTATTAGCAATGGCGAACAGCTTAACGTCCCACGAAGTGTAGCACTTGAAGTGCCCACGAGTGCCCAAAAGTGCCTCCACGAAACACGCAAACAAGGATCGGGCAGTCTACGAAAAAAATATCTGCCACTACCAGAGTTTGAATCCAGGTCCACTAGGAGGGAGGCCAATACTCTAGCCATCACACCCTAGGGTTCATTAGCACGTTCATAGCCTCTGAAGAGGTGAATTCTGAATACCGTGTCAGCGACCTGTTCCCGAATATTTAAGTCGGGGAGAACTGAGGCGTGACGTGACTATTTAGGCAGGTAGGGAAGGCAAGTGGCATTTTATTCTATTAAGGCCCCTCTTCTGAATAACTTCTTTGTCATTGATTTAATTGATGCATTATAAGGACTGGGACTCTATAGCGGCGTTTATGTACTTTATATGAATAGATTTTTTCTGTAGTTATGATGTTTTTATCAATAAAGATCTTGGTAGATGGACGCAGTGGCAAAATCAAGGGGGGTGATGGTGAAGGGGGCAGTTTCGTGTAAGGGAAGCAAATTTTATTTATTAATTGAGTTAATAGTTATTCCAGCAAGATATAGTTTTACTTGGCCTTAGTGGGGGCGGGGTAAAGTACTCGCATGCCAAACAAGAGGTCGCGGGATCGATTCCCGTCTGGGTAGGCTGCAGGGCTCTATCCAGGGCATGGTTATTATTGCACGTGTAATTGTTAGTGTTCTTGAAAGCCCCAATATAAAAGGCCGAAAGAAATTTGTTGTTTTCGGTGTGTGAATAAAAAACAAAATATTTACAAGAAAAAATATATTCATACAAAGTATGTAAACATACACGCAACTTTTCAGTCCCAGACATCATAATACATCAATTAAATTGCATTTAGTTATTATAATTCATGAATAACATCAGAGCTTGATAAAATTTTTATTCTTTCTCGAAACAGATCAAGTTCACTACGTTATTATCTCTGGTCGGCTATCCTACGATTGGTTTCATGCAGCTCTTCAGTAAATTCTCCTATCAGCTAATCTTTTCACACCTACGCATTTCTTCTCTTTCGCATCCTTCCTTATCTGTTCCATATATTATATATTTGGTTCGAGGTCTTCCTTTTCCGTTATTGCCATCCGCTTGTCCCTCGATGATTGTCTTCATCAGGCCATCATGTTTCAAGATGTGGTCTATAAGGTTGTTCCGTCTCCCGTCTGTCAAGGCGTTCTTTAGGCTTCTCTTTTCTCCTACTCTTCTTAAGACTTCCTTATCACTAATTCGGTGGATCCATATGATCGTCATCAGTTTTCTGTAGCACCACATTTCGATGGACTCTATCCTTGATTTCTCCGCTGCTTTCATTGTTCATGCCTCATATCCGTATAGTAGCATACTCCAAATGTAGGTTCTAATAAATTGTTTCTTTACTTTCATATTTAAGAGACTCTCCAAAAGAGAGACCTGCTTCCACTGTAAGCAGGTCTCTCTTTTGGAAGAGTCCTCTCCTCACTTGAACTATTCTGGTGATAATTTCTTTCTTGCTTTTCCCGTCGCTAGTTACCCTGCTTCCCAAATATCAGAATTCATCAACCGCTACCAGTTTTTGCTTCTCTATTGTAATTTTAGCCTTGACTTATTCTCATCCGCTGCATACTAATATCTTTGTTTTTTTTGTGCTAATTTTCAACCATTACTATTATTCACATTTCTTTCATCGATTTGCTATTTTGGTCCTGAATCTACGACTCAATTGTCGCAGTGACGCGTGAGGTTTATCCCGGCCGCCTCCGCCGCAGAGCCAAGGACGATCGCGGGACAGATATGACAGCTCCGGGGACACGCGCCCTCACCCAATTCCGTCTGCGATCTGAATTCCCCAGCGGAGGACGTCGAAAAATAAAAAGGCGATGAGATTCAACGGACGTAAATAGAACGTTTCTTCAACGGAAACTTTCCTGTCCGCTTGGCTCGACAGCGGATAGGGGTTTATCAGGTGCAAAGGATGAGTGATGGGACATGCCGAAGAGGATGTAACGGTAGCTGGAAAGATGACGAGGTTGACGCGCCAATGTCTTATCCGGTCTTGGTTCCGAGAAGTGGAGGGTGCGTGGTCCGGGGTATATTCTAGGGAAATGGGCTAATGCGAGAGGCAGGAGGTTGACCTTAGTGGTAAATCCCGTCCAGAAGGTCACCTACGTCAAAAGATCATTCATTCATCATGATTGGAGTTTTCTTAGCATCTGACAGGAGAGCAAATATATGTTGAAACTTGGTCGGGTATCGCTTACATTGCCACCGGAAAAAATGCTTACTTGCACATTGATAAAAATTGAAAAATGATTTGGATATGTGTTGAATGCCCTGAACTGATATGCAGGACTGAAGTCTTCCTATTTCAGAGTATATCACAGATTCCTTTAAATTACCATAGAGATAAATACCTGTAGAGAGGCATCTACTTCAAAGTTTTTAACCATATAATTTGATTTTTAAAATTTTTAATTTGGCTTGATTTGCTGACCAACATCATTTGATTTTAACCCTTTCCTCTTAATGTAAATGTATGGCTACATCCCACCATTCTGAGTTAATGACGATCTTGGAGAAAACGCACTATTTTTTTTCTGCCAAATTGTAGTAAATATGTTGTTGAAGCATATTCCACTCATTTTTATCCATCCAATCCATACAATAACATAATCCACTCATTTTTTAGTTCATTTTTGGAGCCAGTCGAAAATAGCCATGTGGATCATTATGAATAAATAAGATGATATATCACAAAAATATTTCACAGGATTAATAAAAACGACCGTGAGAGCAACGTACCTAAATATCTTCCCAATCGCATGCGATCGCAAGTTTTTCTGCTCGGACATGTGTTAAATCATCAAGTCTATTTTCCTTTTTTCGGATTTCTTAAATTTCACAGCATTGGACAAAAAGAAAAAACCCGGTATTATCAAATATATGTGATTTTCTCTGTTAACGCACGAAATTCGATGTTCCTATGCTATGCCTACTTCAACACAATTTATGGTTCAATTTTTAATTGGCAAGATACGTGGTGATGCGTGCTATGATGTAAACTTTCCGTGGAATTTTAGGAAGCTAGGTTCGAAAGAAATTGCTCCAACAGTAGGAATTGTTAAAGTAGAAGCAATATCTCACGCTGGCTTAGGCCTCTAAACGAAATTAATGGACGCTGCTCCCATGGTATAATGGGCAGTGACATTGATCCACTGTTCAGCTAGAATGGGAGTGCATTGTGGGGTTGATTTATGAAGTCCTCGCATATGGAATATTTCTCAACGGTTTCGTGGCTTCATCACCGGCTCATTTTTTTCTTGCAAGCTGCCTTTTGAATGACCATTGCTGTGGACGTGAATAAAAAATGTGACCAGATCAACCGAAGCAGTAGCTAAATCACCCGCTAATCCACTTACTACACAGTTCCTACTGCTTTGTATCCTTGCAGAGATAGGCTTTCCGTTTTTAACCAAGTATTTATATAAAGTCTATTTTTTTCGTTAGGAAAAGCGAGTAGGAAATAATAGCCGTTCATTCATTTATACGGAAACGTTGGATTACTTTTATAAATGATTTTGTTTGTAGAATTTAATGATAATGTGGCAACTGGAAAACGTTCTATTAAGGTTAATACAGGTGAAACATTTCCGTGGCGATTTCTCTCATTAATGTCAATCAATTGTAAACTTAAAATAATGGGCTGTATGATCGTGTGGTTATTAGTTTTCGAATCATTAAGTATTACTATCTTTTACTCATGTTCCTTCGCCAACCGCCACGTATGAGGGAAGATTACTAATTTCTAATCCATATTAATTCGGAATATCTAGATATAAATGGAATGCATTCAGTTTCCCCCTTGTAAAATACCATGACTTTACTTATTTTAGAGGCAGGAAACATACTTTGGCCTTCTTTTAGTGCATTTCACTTATATTAAGCTTACAATCACTTAACGTTTAGACCGACTTCCTTCAATAGCGCTCTAATTTCAATTTAGGCCTATTATAATGTGTCAGTATAATTAAAAAGTAATCAATATTGCCAAATTATACCTATAAAATATCAGCTGATAATTTTTCTATTCTTGATGTACCCAAGTGTCTTTGTTAAATGCGTGGTATCATAGAACAATGAATACTTCCTTTTTACTGTATATATAACGCTGATTTCAGTTTCCAAAACTCACGAAAGGAATTTTCTCGTAAAACTATGAGTTATTGGACACTTTCCTACTCTTATTTTTGCGATTTGAATCCCAGATGTGGACGCCTAAGTTTCATCAGGGTGAAGTGCTGATGAACTGCGTCGCAACATTACGGGGCATGAATATAAACATTGTTTTATTGGTTTTTAAGAGTAGTCCTTTTAGTGTCAAATTTTATACAGCTATCCATTAAAATAATAGTTTTTTTGGTATGGTATAGGATAATGTAGGAGTTCATCATGACTTCGTTGCCAATGCCGTAAAATCATTTACATTCAGTTCAGCTGTGCAAAAAGTTCCCTCTTTGCCGAATAGTTTGAGTTCACAAAAACAAATAGCTGGAATCTGTCTTCGTACCTAAGTGGTTTGTTTTCAATGCCGCGGATATAAGGAGGACAATGAGGACCAACTTATGAATGAATCTATGCATTAATACATGAATAATCTTTTACGCACATCTAAAACAACATAAAATATCACCTTTCGTACAAATAAAAATTATCTCATCGATGATTTCGAACTGTATCAAGGATTTCAAATAACTTCATCCTCGGCGGAGATTGGATCCAAAAAAAAGAGAAAGTTTTGCTCAGCCTTGAGAAATTCGATTTGCTCCCAAGAAAGAGGAATTTGAGCCATTGGTTCAGCCTGCGAAAGGCAGGAGGATTAAATCCGTGTCTAATTTGCGAGCTAAAAAAGAGGCGGGTGCCAAATCTTCCCGCACAATCTTAAACATTCCAGTGGACCGAAAAGCCTTTGTGGGCAGTGATAAATAAGATATGGCGTTGAATCTCAGCGCATGGGTTATTATACGAAAAATTAAGATTGGAAATAAGTCTATAGGTCATAGCCTCTACCTATGAGAGATTTTATAAGAATATAGATAAATCATCCGTATCTAAAAGACATCCGATTCAGAAAACTAGTCATTCCGAAAGGAATAATCGATAGTTACAATGCTTCGGACTCGCGCTTCAGTACGCGCCAGTGAAAATTATTTTGAAGTGTATTCCATGTTAGTGTTTTGATGCTGAAAATATAGATGTAGCAAGAAATCTGCCATTATGATATATATACAGCCGTTACGGCTAGTCTTAGATGCGCGATATTTAAAAAGTATAGAATCATATATCTTATATTAAGAAAGATCCAGAGACGTACTCAGGTACCTATGTTTTCATCTGAGTGGGTTAGAGGTATACCCAAGTGGGTAGATCTCTTGGGTTCTGAGTCCTTGGATCAAATCTAGGATGAATCGTTTGGACACCCAAAAATATATTCTTGGTGTGCAAGATGGCCCAGGGTAACGAATAAGACCCTGAATATTTGAAAATTTAAACGCCTGTAGTGTACTATAGGATGATCTCTACCCAGGTTTATTTGAATCAAACAGCGTGATTGAATCACTAAATGACTAAAGACCGACCGACTTTAGGATGATATTTTAACGCCTTTGAGAGAAGTTGACTGCCTCGAAGAAAAAACAAAAGTGAATACATTTGTTCATTCTCAAGTACCTGCAAGGACTCCTAGTCACTCAAATAATCCAAATACTCCAGAATATTTTGAATACTAAAACGGAATCTTTTTTCTATTAGTGTAATCCCACCATTGACTTAAGCTTGAAAATGGCTTACTCGTGTGTAATTCCGTTTCTAGATCCGTTGCCTGCTGCTCGACCCACTCGAGACGAAAAATCGACTGCCTTAGCCCCTTATCTGATAAGTTGATGGCGTCACGAACTTTTGTCGAGCCTGTCAACGGGTCTCAACTACTCGGCGACTTTGCTCGTGGCCCACGCGTGCTTCGCTGTCGTTTACTCTGTAATGAGTGATTACCTCCCTCAAATAAAGGTTAACGAGTAATCGAGCCAAATCTGAAATGATTATCCAGCTCAAGGAATTTGGGTGAATTAAGGCCCTCATCCTTTATATAAATCACGGATTAAATATTTCAGCACCGGATACCTCATGATTGCCGTGCATTCGAGGTGCGGGCTGACGAGTGCGAAGTAGCACCTCTTTATGACTTTCGCGTCCGAAAACCTTGCCAAAATATGCTTGACGAATGCTAGCTTTTTTGTGACCTGCCACAGGCATTTCTTACGTATACTCTTAATGATAGTTTTTAAGCTATAGTAACTCCTATATATATGACGTAATATAACACCTTTAATGTAACACCATCCTCAAAAAAGTCTAGGGGAAAGTTAAACGTCCTAAGTAAGATACGTCCTGGCGTGTAGGAGTGAAGACTTTGTACTAAAGACTTTAAAAAAACCTCTGACGCAAAGTAACCATAACTCGCTCGGCAACCATGAGGTATTTGATGAACGTACCATTTCATTACAATATGTTTTGAGGGCCGTGGCACTTATGTTATTGCTGAAAAATCTGGTACGATACACATAGTAGGAATCGGAGCCCTTCGCTGAACAATTTTTATTTCTGCAATTTATTTTAGCATTTAATGCAAAGACGTAAATGTCAAATTATGCGTTTCAATTTCTTATGATCTAAAATTTCGTTGCAAGGGTTCTAGGAAATTCAAGCGTAGCACAACGTCATTAGGATATGATTAAATAACTTGACCCCTCGTCGCCTAACCCCGACGCCGGGGTTCTTTGAATTAAAATATATTTTATTACGCAGTTTAAGCCTTTTATACCAGATATGCAAATGTTAAATCTTGATAATACATTGAAATTGTTATAAATTTGAAAATTCATGCACTATTGATTTCCCTAATGATATTCCAAGTACAGAGTATTTTTCGGGTTTCATCTCGTGGCATACTAACAATATGTATTAAACTATTCATATTTAAAAATTAAAATTACTAGCAATCTAACGACTGGTTTTGACACAAAAAGTATTTCATTCAGCTGACCTTATAATGATACAAATAAATATTGGAAACGATCGTGAATATAAGTATTTTCTGCAATTTCTCAGTAACTTTTAATTTATTATCACAATTACCCAATAACTTCCACCTCAAAAGTTGCTACCGGTTGTTGTGATCGAGACAAAGACGAAATCATATTGTTTCTGTAGCCTCTGGCTAACTCACGGGGATACCCTCCTGAAGCCGAGGATAACTGTTATAAATAAATTAGTTTATTCTCCCTTTACCTCTATGTTTAACAATATATACCGAAATTTTAGGTAATAAACACAACTTTAAAAAACGACTATTTGGAAAATGGTACATATTCCCAAAAACAAAAATAGTTGTAATAAAAAAATTAGACAATGCCAATTTAAGCGAAGTTAATCGTTACCTGATTATTCAAAATTAATAGGTGATAGCGATTTATTACCGCAGTTATCATCAATAAACACTGCAAAGAGATTCGTCAAAATTCTACTCTCTTCATTATCATTAATATGCGATTGAACTCTTTTTAATTTTTATTTTATTAATGTAAAAAACATTGTTATAACCTTATATGCTGTTAATGTATCAATATTATGCATTACTAATTTTATTTCAATTCCTGTTGAAGGTGCATAAATTTACCAAAACGTTGGCAAAATAGCATTATTATATTTTTAACCTATACTCTTAAGACACTGAATACCTAATAACTGTTATTAACGTATTAGAACCCAGTGTTGCTTCTAAGTTACATCAAAAATGGATACATTTTCAGCTCTATTCAGTAAATATTTAAACTACGTGTTGTTTTATGCTGTATAGTTTAATGGGGAATTGCGGCTGCCACAATAGTGATGGATGAGTAGAAAATTTTCACATTTTTCAAATGAGAAGTCTCGAAATTTAACTTCTCCCAGAAACAGCTCTGGGTCAGAATGGTTTAGACTGTAATAATCGAAAGTTGAAGCCAAGTGTCGTCCATCTCGCGTCCACCAGAGGGTTGCGTAACGTGTGGCGTGCGGGAACTGGGCCGATGCACCGCCGATCATCTCCGTCGCATGAAATCGAGAGTGGTGGGGAGCCACGGATCATCCGCTCTCCACTTCGACGCAAAGGGGGCGGGGTGGGGGCGAAACTAGGCCAGCCCACGCCCCCGCCCCGCCTGCACGCCCGCCCCCCTCCGCCCCCAGCACCGGCCCCCGACGAGGAATGCCGCGCGCGGGGCTCGCCCGCGGCCGCGAGCCAACAGTGATCTGGGAAACGGAAAAGGTCGCCGCTGCGTCAAATCTAAGCCCAGGCAAGCGAGTTGTTTTGAAACCCGGATGAGTGCAGTTTGTGAGGCGAAACGGTTGCAGGAGGTTAAGCTAATATTTTGGCTTCTCAATGCGTGGGCCTTGATTCATATCCCGAAGGTGAAGCTCAAAATTTTCACGGATTGCTTGAAGTGAGGCTTGAACTTTGACAGCAGCAAAGAAATCAAGAGTAGGATCATTCAAAATGTGGTGTTTAGGTACGAATACTTGTTAAGTTTGCAATATATAGCGGCACACAAAAATGTACCTGGAAAAATAAAGTATAAAAACTTGCATTGAACAATGTATATTCGACAGAACGTTCTCAGGAAGTGATTCACCATTGAATTTGCAAATCATACCAGAAAACTCCACAGAATTTATATTGTTCACTGTTAATGATCAAGATGCAGTTACAGAGTGAAATAAGGGTAGAATGCATTGAAATAATCAGTAATGTGAGCTAAAATAATGCAGTAGCCTGAGGTACCGATGTGTAGATACATGAAAACGTTTAAGTAGCCATACTTAGAGATTACTATTTGAATATATGAAAAAGAAATAGGGTGTCTTGAGAAAGAGTAAGGTGAGGGAATTAAAATACATGGATTGATACGTGAGTCAATGATATTCGTTGACCATGGGATGTTGATTAGTGAAACTGCAAAATTAGGAGTGTAGTTTTTCAGTATAAACGGTTGAAGGAGGCTAGGATAATATGTAGGATTCCCAAAGCGTGGAACTGGATTCAAATCCCGGTGGTGGGGCTCAGAATTTTCATGGACTGCTTGAAGTGAGGCTTGAACTTTGACAGCTGCAGAGAAATCAAGAGTGGAAGCATTTGAAATATGATGCAACCGAGGAATGATAAAAATAAAACGGATTGACCGAAAAAGCTAAGACGAAGAGCTGAGAACAGCGGGAGAAAAGAGTACTCTTCGGATTTTTCTCAGATATTGTGCATTGCGGTTGGCTCCGTAAAGTTATTACCGTGGCAAGTCCCGGTATATTTTATTTATTCAAATAACCTTAACCCTTAACCAGTGACGTGCAATTCTTGTTACACTACCAGAGACGTGCGGTCTGGGAGACCGCAATAAATAAAAAATTCATAAAATAATGCTACGCCATTTTTATTGTTTTGTTTAGTTTTTCTTTGAATGCTTTACTATTTTAAAACTTATATTAAAATTTTTACACTCCCAATACGAACCAATTTGTCATAAAAAATTGTGATATGAAGCAGGATCAAAAAACTGATGCCAAAAACACTTGAGTTATAATTATTATATTTATGTATCAATATTTCGCCAGATTCAAAAGAGGCCTTAAATGTTAAATTTGGAGGGCTAAGTAGTAAGTAGCCATGACATTTATCCCGCTTATTCCTTTTCTTGATGCATTCTTAGTAAGTGACGTGTGGTCTCACAGACCGCTAATCGAGTTCAATTGCAAATTTACAGAAATTAATAAAAGGAACGTTAAATTTTAAGAGTGGGATGTTCTCGTTATGCAAATATATGAAGCTAACGAGATTTATAGATATTTTGAAATCTTTATTTTGAAAATATTCATAATTTTAGAAACGCAGCGGTCTCTCATACCGCACGTCACCGGTTAAGGGTTAAGGAGAAGACAGCACAACGCCGTTGGCCACATTATGAAGCATAATGGCCGGATGAAAACAATCGTAGAAGGACAGGTTGAGTGGATGAAGGGCAAGGGAAGGCCTCGAATGAGTTACATAGAACAGGTTATAGTGGATGTAAAAGAGAGGAAATACTTAACTATGAAAAGGCTAGCGGATAGGAGAGAGGAATGGAGAGCTGCGTCAAACCAATGTTAGTATTGCCTGCTAATGATGATGCTGAATCCTATCGATATTGCATTGTGCTCATGGATCTAACGTTGGGGAAGGTTTTTTTCATCTCGCTCAAATGAGTGAACGTAGTAACACAGAGGGGTTGCATAGTGGATGGGGCTAGTGCAATGAATGTGTTGGCCTCCCAACGAATCGTCCTGGGTTCAGGTTCCATCGGCGATGGAGATTCGGTATGGAATGCTCGGACCTGGCTACATTGTGATATAGAAAAGACATCAAGCTCGGTCAGTCGGAGGACACGCTATGTCGCGTTGGCGCACAGCAGAGAGGTATTTTTTTAGGGAGCCGCAATCCTGCCTGAGCATCGTGGAGGACGATTCAATCGTAGCCAACGTCCATTGGATAGGATTATATTCCTTGCCTCACCCCAACGCCGGGTTTCTTTCCATCCTTCCTTATGTGCTTCTATTTTCGCTAATAGCTTCAGCTCTGTGTATCCTCCTTCTAACTCAATAAAAATACGTAAGGGCTTCATAAAGGGTTTGGGAATTGTAAATAATTCGATTATTATACTCATTTAATTTTTGGAAGTGGGATTCTACGAAATAAGCCTAAATATCCAAGAGAAAGGATTTCATTAATTTTATTCCTGCTTAAAAAATCTATTTCTCTGACTAAATCCTAGTAAAAAATATAATGGGCATTATCGCGTTTAACCATCGAACAAATGCATTCAGTGTTTATTTCTCACGCTGTGAGTTCGGGTTCGAATTCAGGCGGATGCCGAGATTTTTCAAAGAAATTCGCTATCCAACTAGATCCATCTGTCCGTCGGATAGGACGCTAATCTGAGATCCCCTTGGCGCCTTTAGCGGACCAATATTGGCATGGATTTCCCTCGAACCTTCCTCTCCTCCCCTTTGCTTATGGCGCAAGTGACCTAAACTGTCGGTTGCGTCCTCTGAATACCATTCAACACAAATTCAACAGCCTTGCTAAATGCATCAGATATTTTAGAATTAAAACCGGTGTCTTCAAAAAGATTGGTGATTTATTTGAATATATCTAGAAGTGATCTTCTTTACTTTCACTTCGAATTCATGATCTTTCGCTCAAAATGTACTTGTATAGTTATTAGCTAGTAATTTCTTTTGGCATTTATTTTTTTTTTAAGTCATTGGAAGATAGAGGGTTCTCGCTTGAGACCCGTATTTTTCCGTCTTTGCTTGGCCATAGGCGATGGTTTACAATTTTGAGGAAACTATGAATGATTCTCAGGAACCTTACACACACTGCTGTTTTAATTTTATATCCTATTATTGCCCAATTCTATTATCCCTCATCTTGATGCATTATTATAGTCATATTTATTGCGCGATCAGATCAAATATCCTTTTTATTGCAGTGTGGGCAGTAATTCTATTTTACCACTAGCATTATCAATATTTATGTAAATATTCAAGTCACATCTCATTAAAAATTTTATACCCTCACAATAAATACTTTTTCCAGTATTTATTCGTCCCTGCTCTTCAATCCCTTGCCATCATTCACCATTTTGTAGCTTTTATCATCTTGTAACTATCATGCAATAGTCAATCAACTCATGATCGTGATTTCTTCATAGTTCCTATCATCCCTGTACCTGTTATTCCTTTTGCATGGAACATCCCGGCATATGAGGCATTTCTCTATCTTTTCCCAGCTACCACATTTAAAAAGCAATCATCCCACGCTGGTCTATCATTTGCTAGGAACGTTTTTTCTGATCATATGATGATACAGGATATTAATTGCTAGTCCCAAACTTTAATAACCCATTTTATCTTCAAAGAGCGTAATTTCCGCTTTAAATATCAATTCAGCATTCCTCATTATCTGATCCATCTACCCAACGTATACTGTGTATTCGTTGTATTTAACTTTCATTTTCGGTGTCTTTTATGCACATAGCCAATATTCAATGATAATTTAGATTATTGTGATAGATCTCAGAGATAATTATAGAAATTGCTATCCCGTGAGGGGCATGGTTCTCAAGTCACGACTTTGCTCATGGCGTCCATCCCGCGTATTACGCTTGATATTAATTAGCGCAAGAATGTGGTGAAGTAGGAAGTGAGGAGTGCGTGAAGCATAGAGGGGAAAAAGAGGAACCGAATGGTCAAGGAGCTCAAAGCGTCCGCAATAATTCACCCACCTCACCAGTCTTCTGATTGGAAGCCTGCCGCCCTTCGTCTGTGCATCCTGTTGCCGGCTTCTGCCCCGCTAAACTCGCAGCATTCAAACCGGAAAATATATTGACCCGACCCTGTTTTTCATTTGTATCTTCCCACAAAAAGTATATGATAATTTTTCGTTCTATATTTCATTCTCATTTTTCTATGCTAGATTGTTTTTTTTTAACTAGTAACGGGTCGATTACAAAATTTTTAGCGATTCCGATTCCGGTTTTCGCATTTTGATTCTGATTCTACCAAAACCATTTACGTTTATTCTGATGCCATAGGCTCCAAGAAACATATCACTCAATTCCAGGCCGCAAGGCAACCAGGTAAAAATTATTACTTTGTGAAAGAATCAGTTAACAAAAGAATCACTCATGTATCATCACCATGTAATTATAATGTATTTGCTAAATTTCAGATCCGAAGTTATATATATTTCTACCGGACTGCGGCATGGAAAAAACGATCAGTACGCCGATTCAAATGTGTTTCGTTTTTGCAGAATGAGGCGTGGCGCGAAAATTCAAATGATTGGCAGAACAACGGTCGTATATAAATTTGTTGTTTGAAGCAATTCTGGAATCGGAATCGACTTTTCACCTTGGTTGATACTCATTTTCGATTCCGATTCATGACATTAAATCGAGGAATCGAAGCGATCCATCACTACTTTTAAGATAAACTAATGAATAAGCTTGAGTAAATACATTCTCACAGATTTATGGGGCTCCATTGTGGTAATTTTTGTGCAAGTAACGAATATTCATCTAGAGTTAAAAATAAATATAAAAATTAAAATTAAATATTTTTTGACAAAGAAGTTTTTCCAATAAATTTAGTTGTCGCCGTTTATAGATCAATAATTTCTATCGTATAGATGACTATACAGGCAGCCCATTTGAGGAGGATGAACTAACATATACTTCTCCGTTAATCCGTGAAATAACGATATAATTTCATTTCATCAAATAAGTAAATTTTAGCCTCTTTTGTTCCATATTTAATGATGAGATTGTTTTTGAAAATAGTAAGCATAGTTTACCGCCAGTGGCAAAATTTAAATGCGAAGATAATTACTATTCTTTTCCTAAATAAATATACCACGAGCTGTCTTATGTTGTTTGATGTCCCATTTTCTCCTCCAATGCTATATCAACCACAACCAATGCAAAATATTTTAGCTCAATAATGCAAATTTAAGGATCCAATTAGACATAAATAAGGCCTGATTCAAGGAGATTCTTAGCGCTATTTTAACATTGGTGCCAACGAAATGTATAGAGCTTCATGGGATGGTTCAGTACTAGCCATATTCAGTGTTCATTACATCTTCTTATTGCGCTTGTACTTTTAAGTGCGTCATACATGGTATGCATGAATTTTTTGTTTAATATAGGGGTTTTATTTGCTGCCGATATGTCTTTTATGCTGATATCGCGAATACGATCACCATTCTTCGTCAATTAACCTTAAATTGGTTTGACGCAAATCTCAATTCTCTTATCCACAAATCTTTCCACTCCTGCGCACTTCTCTTTGCGTTCCTCATGACCCGTCCCTCATATTTTTCCGATGTCTTCTTTTACCGTTCTTCCCTTCCGCTTGCTCTTCAACGGTTTTTTTCATTACTTCATTTACTCTCATGCTTTCATCAGTTTGGTTTAACAGACTTCTTCCGGGGTGTCTGAACAATTCTCTTTCCTCCCATTCTTTTGGGATCTTCATCCATTTTCTCTTCACAATTCTTCCTAAGTACCAGATTTCACCTTTAATTTCTCTACAGCTCCCATATCTCAAGCCTAATTGCTTTTGAGAATTAGTTATGAAGATTTTTTTTTTCTATGCTTGTATTTACACCAATAGGTAGATTCGTATGTCATTGTAAAGAGGAAGAAATTACAGAGCGCCAGTAAAATTAGAAAAGAATGGAAACTTTGAATGTTGGTTTGGAAGCGAAAGGAAGAGGTGAAGTGGGTGGAGTGAGGGAGAAACAATTGAGTGCGACACATGATGCGCGAGGAGAGGAATATTTCAAATGAGACGCGGAGGAGATGAAGAGTTTAACCCTCGAGCGGGGGCGCCTGATATTTTTACACGACCGGGCCCGTGGCATACTTTGTCCACGATATGCATATGCATTTATATGATAATATTTGATTATTGTTAAAATTCATCTTTATTTGTGGAAGTTAGATCAAGCTTGTACATTAATAGGCGATACAGATATAATGGTACACAGGTGGTACACGACCAGTCGCGCGACGTAATTTATACGCCGCGGGTGTTGGGTTCCACTTGGCGATCAAAAAAAATTGCCACAATACTTTGTGCTTTAACAACTCACGCTATAGTCAGTAAAATGACATTGTGAGAATACGCGGAGCCATTCAAGAAAAGCAAAGCACGAAGTACAGGTCAGGTCGCGCGGCGTACTTTGTACCCCACGGGTATCTGTTCCTCTTGCCAGTCTAAAAATAAATTAGCCATTATACTTCGAGCTTTGTAAAGTCGCACTATTGACAGTCAGATTTCAGTGTAAGAATACACGAGGCCATTCTATACAAGAAAGTACGTAAAATATTGAAATCCGTGGTATTTGAAGGTTGGCGTACTTTATACGCCAGCGCGCCCACTCGAGGGTTAGAAGTACAAAGCAGGAAGGGGATTCTGAAGTCCACGTCGGAGAGAAGTATGACGGCTAAGCGGGGAGGTAGAAAAGAGAATAGGATTTTTACGTAGAATACTCGCTTTCGCTCGCTGGCTGACCAGACCCTTTCGGTTTTTTACTTTGGGATCATTTTTTTGTTTTATCTAACCTACTTAAATAGAATCCTATGAATACCAAACACTTCTTGGCTTCCAGGGTTTCTTACTGTTACAAGGTGTAGACTACTGGCTGCCACAATGACTTTCGCGGCACAAACAATTTTCTCCGCGATGTTAAAATTCCTCATTACCATCGATTTCTTAATCCCCAAGTGCCCCCAAAGAGCAGAGGCCCAGAGGAAATTGGAAAAACTATAGTAGATGGAAAATTTATGTTTCGAGAATTTTTCGTAGGGTTTCCGACGATTTTGAGGGGGGCAATTCTATGACTTTTTGTCGCACCTCGTCACGTTCAGCCCAAACATATGTATGTGTCAGTGATCATTAGTGGGTTTTAAAGAACATAGATGGTTTTATCGTTAATCGAAGAGGGAAGTCGAGTTTGGAGGGTGACACAGGCGGATTATCCGCAAAAATACTCCATAGAAACCTCACTTTTGCGGTCGAACACCTTAAGTAAGAAATATCATTCGAGCTTGGAAAGGCAAGATAGAAAAAAGGGCAAAGGATGGGTGGTGAAGGATAGTATTTTACTCGTGCCTGTGATTCGGGGATATTTCAAGCAAGGTTCTGCTCACTCGCCATGCTTATGGGATTTGCTGGAGTGAAGATGGAGTGCTTGCGAGATGGAAACGAAGAAAATAGCAATGTGTGAGCGGAAATTCATCATACAACCTCTCCCCGCTCCAAAAGGCAGCCCCTCTGCTCCACTGTAGGTCGTGACCGTTCCACCGTGCCAAGGCTTCAGCGAGTCAGCGATTCGTTAAGGTCCCTCAGTGTCGTAAATCAGCGAGCGGTAATGAGGGTATGGGTTCGGGAGTTGTTGTGCTTCGCTCGGATGCGGAGGCTGGACTCACGGGAGAGGTCGCTCTTGTTATATGCGAGTTGCGAGCGTGCTGGCCGATCTAATCGGGACTCATCTTGCCCTATCGGGAGGCGAGGTCCACGCGGCGCAAGTGACACAGGAATGCACTCGGGTAATTATCACGTCATGACCCCGATGGCGTTTGTGTCGCCCGGGTGGCCGGGTAGGAGGGTGTGCGGCGAGTGTCTTACAACCTGGTCGCTTGTTCCGTCGTAAGAGTCCGAGAAGCGATGGGATTCATGTTACTGGGAGGAGTGAGCGAAGCTGCTTCATATGCGGCCTCTGTGTTTCCACGCCACTCTCCTGGTGTGCCAAGACACTTGATATGCCTTGGCTGCTGGAGGTTTAGCCGCTTCAAACTCATATGGGAGTAATTTTTTCGGATGTCTTCAAATAAAACCAAATATTAGGGTTTTTTAACCCTGGACTTGAGAGGAGACTAGCAAAGAGATCTTTGAAACAACTGATAGAATGGACGTGAAAAAATGAGAATGAAAATAATGAGGTGTTTCTTAAAAATAGTAGTTGTGCTATACATTCCTTTTCCAATTAAAAATAGAAACACTCAAATGATTGATACCTAACGGTTTCCGATAAAATTTGTCTCAAATACAACAAGTTACTAAATCTATATTATGCGAATTTTTTATAAGATAATCTGTAACTTGAAATATTTTCCCTGCAATAGAATTTTGAAAAAGCATTGGCTTCTTCAGTAAAGGTGATTGGAGTGAATGGAGCTGCTTCATATGCTTCATGTACTGCCTCTGTGTTTCCACGCGTCTGGCGCGTCAAGACAAATGATGCCTTGACTGCGGGAGGTTTTGATGCTTAAAATTTCTCACAGGTAATTTTTTCGGATACGTTCAAATAAAGCCAAATATTGATGATTTTTTTAAAGACAAGGAACCAGCAAATTGATCTTCTAAGGAATTCAGAGAAGTTCTGAGAGTTACACACATACTACCGAGCATCATTCCTTACTTGAAAATGCGACCGGAAATAATGAAGCGTTTCTAAAACATAATACTAATGTTATAAAATCCCCTTACCAATTGAAAATAAAAAATCAAAAATGTTTGATACCTACCAGATTCAGGTGGCATGTGGAAAAACGTAATCAATCTATGTCACGTAAATTTGTTCAAGAAAATAATCCATTCCCTGTCAAATTATCACAGCAATTGACCTTTTAATGAAGTATTGACTCAACATTTGCTCCGAAATATCCTTAAATCAACCTGATGTCAAAGGGAAACATATATTTGAATAAATGAGTCCAATTCTCAGGAAAGCTGCGGCGATGTGTAATCAAAATCCATATCGAACGAGTGAGGGGTGCGGCGACTATCTTTCTACCGGATCACTTGTCGGTGGTAAAAGCCCGAGGAGAGGGAGGATTTATGTTGGTGGGCCTCAAAGGAGGGCAAGGAGATACTTTATACACTTTATACTATACTAGTTTGAGACCTTTCTTCTAACGCACATGATTAAATTCTTAGTTGAATTCGACAGCGTTGGTTATTTCTCTTATTAGGAACATATTTTCTTATCATATCTTATTATGTCACAGCAGGAAAATTGAGAGGACAAGTAAAGTGATCAGCGAAGCATTTCAGTGAATTAAGAACAATATATTGACTTAAGAGCACCATTCCTTGCCTAGAGCCAATTCTTAGGGGCGTGAAAATGTTACTGAAAATTGTGAACCAAGTATTAAATGGCTAATATTTTCATAGCTGATCTTTCTAATTGCAAAAATACGAAAGAAAAATAATAATACACATCAGAAACAAGGTAAAAATAATGATAAATTTAAAGATTAAAAGATTTATAAATCGCCAATTCAACCCTATAAAAGATGCATTAGACTCGTGTCAACTCAATATTTGCTTTGGAATATCCATAAATCAACTAAATTTAAATACATTACAGAATTAAACATGTCTATAGTCCTAAACCTCCAAAGTATAAAGTCGTTTCTGGCTTGATTTTGCGGAAGTTCGATACATCCATCATGAAAGAACAAAATAGTAATTTCCACACTTTTTAATTCCAAAACTCAAAAACCGACCCAGGTTTCAAAACTTTGTATCCTATTCAAGGTGAAAAGGTCCTTGAAAATGATACAATGTGTTAAAACCTGGGTCGGTTATTGAGTTTTTGAATTAAAGAGAGTGGAAATTAAAATTTCTGTTCTTAATCCTGGCAAAACCTCTAAGTTTTGGTGGCGGGCAATGAAAATACACTTTGGCTAAAGGTGTGTGCGCTGAGTTTGTCTTACAATCCAGTCAGTTGTTAGGTCGGAAGTGCATCAGGGTCGGTGTGATTTATATTGCTCGCCCTAGGGAAGTTCAAGAAGCTACTTCAATTGCTCTCACTGCACTAGGAGGACCCTCTTCGCACGCCAAAGTACTTGATTGGAATCCTTTTAGATTGGATCAGCATCCATCAATTTTGCTGTGCTTGATGTGTTTTTATCATAGCCGAAAAAGATTGTGGTGCAATGCGTAGTGCCAAATTAGCAATATTGATGCTCTTCATCTTGCAGTAAAACTGGTCATTTACAGAGAGAAAAAAATCTTTATAACTGTTATTTCCAATAAAAATGTGATTCACACAGAAAATACACCTACCGGAGTTGACGAAAATCCTAATCATTTTGCGAAACTCACTTAATACAGTCTAATAACTACAACGTATTAACCCTTTCTAACCCAGAGCTACCTCCAGGGAGAAACCAAATTTCAAGTTTTCTCATTTTAAAAACTTGAAAATTTCGCACTTATTCATAACTATCATTGCAGATAGGTATTTCACCATTAAAATTTACACACAACATAATACGTAGTTAAAATATTTTCTGAATAGAGCTGAAAATTTACACATTTTTGATGTTTCTTAGAAGAAACATTGCGTTATAATGGGTTAATAATTATGGCATAATTATTTTGACCAAGTAATACAATGGAATTGAACTTTATCCAGCGTGGTAACAGGATAAATTTCCAAATAAGGCTTATAATGTGGTAACAATACGAGCAAGTTCAATCAGTTCAATGAGTAATATTTAGCCAGTGAATTTTTAATGCTCGTCAAAATATTTTACTTCCTCCGAACACAGTCTTAACGTGAGCTTCCAGAACCGGTGATTCAAGAGTGGGAAATGTGCGAGGGGTATAAACTCTCTATTAGCAGATTGTAAACACCGTTTGGACCTGTCATAAAATCTCAAAAGATTATCATTAATGAAGTTCCTCACATGACCACTTCGAAAATACCCGAGATCGACAAGCTATTAGATTAATTGGCGCAAACCACAAGGTCGTGTCATTAAAACCCTTGCAGGTTTCAACGATATTTTAATGTTAGCCACGAAAGGTGCGAAATATTCAATAAAAATTTAGTTAAATTGGAATTTTAATGCTCAAGTTTCCGATTATACTTGAATTTTTTAGGTAGAGTATGACGGAAGTTAAACAGAGATGTTTTAAGATAGCAAACTAAATTTTTTATGTCAAAGATTTGAAATTTTACTCATGATCTCTGCAAGAATTCAAATTTTACAGAATGAGGACGATATATATTATACTTGTACTTGAAGGCATCTGGAAAAACTGGCATTGTTATGACATGAAATTATAGTGAAGTATTCACTGGTGTTTTCCCGACCCATGGCGTCTTGGAATACTTATCCAGTTTCCCACCTGATCAATGATGACTTGGCAGTGTCATGACAAAAGTCAACAGCTGTGTAATCATTGACCCGCTGTCGAACGCGAATAACCTTCCCAAAATTATAATATATCAGTATTTCAGGGAGGGTATATTTAACAGTGAGTTACTTTGGCTTCGATTATTATTCCAAATCTTAAAATTCATGCATTTATAAAATGCATCTTAAAATTCTAGCCATAATAAATAGCTGCGGACAGCTGAGGGACGTTTCGCATTGAGAAGTTGATCGTTAAGTAAAGAGTTATCCTTCATTCAGCTCTTCCATACCGCATTCCTCAAATTTTATCCCTTCTATCACACGTGGTACTAATTTTACTCATGATGATAGAGTGAAATTCTATAAGCATGATAGACATGTATGAATAAGGAGAATGATAGACATGGCAAATGATTTAGCTCATCGTATGAAAATTAGAGAAAAATGTGCACATTGAGCTATGAGACATGACTTTAATACTTGGAATTGATGTACAGAAAAAATTATAGCATAAACGCGCTTAAAACTGTTACTTTTAATGTGTGATTAACTCGCGTATGTTCAAATAAAAATAACGCGTAGTAAAATTAGGATTATTTGGATTGGGATAATTTTTCTCTATCGAAAATTGATTAAAATTAAATTGTGATGAGCCAATCCATACCATTTCATCCAGATTATGGAATGTAGATTATGACGGGATGTGTTTTTACATATCCTAAACACTTTTGATGTTTATCCATGATTTTGCCACGAAAGAATTTTTCTCATGGCTGCGGAGTAATGGCCATGATAAAACGGTAGCAAATGAATTGTCCCCTTTCTGAGGTGCAGTTCGTATAAATTGATTGATACAGTGGAATTTCTCCTGGAATGTGTAATATTTATCTTCTTATTCTCATAATTCAAGGTTACTATTTCCTCCAGTATAAGGTCACATTTTTTCCTTAAGCAATCACATAGAGATATACTAGCTTTATTTCCAATCCCTTGCACTGGGAATAAAATTTCTTACGCTATTAGTTGCACAAAGCCACCTTACTTTTATCCCATAGAACAATAAACATATAAAGAAATAAGTGAACTTAGCGATATTTCAATGTAACCCACAATCACTTATTGATAGAGATATAAATTTAAAATGTTCATAGATATATTTAGGCGTATCACTTTTCACCCATTCTTTATCGTATTACAGAAATCTATCGCTGCAGAATTTGATTTTTTTTAATTCTCAACATATTTGAGCTTCGATATTAAGAAAATGATATCTATTTTTATATATACAAGTTTTATATGATGAAATTACGTTTTCTTACCTTGTGAATTAATTATAATTAACAACGAAGTTACCACTAATGGCTATTAATACATATTATTTTGATAGCCACTGAATATACCCAGGTACGATAAAATATTTTAGTTTCTGTGGCCCTTTTAAGTAAACACATTTTTATCACTGTTGCCCTTTAGAAGTAAACACATTATTTGAATTATTTTTTGTGGCTATGAACTACTGGCAAAATTAATCTTTGCCCGACTCCGAACGCTTACAAGTCTCCTAGAGAAACCTGGTATGTACAGGAAAACGTTCAACTCATCTGCGACTTATGTAAAGCAAATCATTTCTATCTATTTGGCTTTACAAAAGGAGTTAAGGCTTAGTGTGAGTCTCTCCGTATAAGTAATACATCCAACGCACCATAACGCTCTTGATTGAAAATAATAGGTGGTTTCCTAGTCTCACCGTCAGTGCAGAAAATGGGATAGTTCACTCAGAACCGAAATCTCAATTCCGTAAAAGAATTAGGCAAATGGAAGGGAAACATAAGTTTCGGCGAAAAAATTCCTCATTCATCAATTCTCTCAGAACTGTGAAACCTATCACGCAACAGTTGCCGCCGAATTTCCACGAGTTGGTGACGTGATAAGTGCAAAGGCTCATCCAAAGAGGATCGGTATTTGAGGAAAGAAATTGGGAAATGGAAAAGATGTGTGTTCTTGCATTTTTTATACCTTTTATCGCATGGTATTTGGAGGAGTGATTCCTGCTATGAAGAAGTGTAAGGTAGAAAGAATAGAGAGAAACCGTTCGTTGGCATTAGCCTAATCTTAACGAAAGGTGCCATGAGGGTCACAGTTCGTTGAAAGCCAAAACTATAGCAGCTACCCGAACCCCTTTTTCAGAACTCTACGAGAAAATCGGTGATAAAAAATAACAATTGGATTTAAAATCGTCTAGCTAGGAAATATTTAAGGTGAGACAAGCCAAGAAATAAAATGGCAGAGACCCAAATATGAAAATGGTATTAGCGGCAGCTTCCGTGAGAATCATCGATTTCGTTTCCACAGAGGAGTGTATCGTCTGCAGTTTAGTGTTTCTCTCCGTCAAAGTTTATTTTTTAATGAAATAGAATTGTCTTTGTCACAGAATTGTTTTCCCTTTGATGTTAATTATTATATGAAGGTAATGAAGAATGAATCCCTCACATCATGCCTCAACGCTGCCCTATGTAGATAACACAAATTACTATGTTTATCAGTTTTGCAGAATGACGAATGGGAGGCACGGTTAGCTGATGCTTATACTGGATGATTTTCCAACCGCCCATTTCTGTTTGTTTTTTTGCTATACTTGACATAGTTGTTTTATTTGTACGTAACCGAGTATGACGACATAAAATTTTCTTTTTTTTATAACTTAATTGAATTCTGGACTTCATTATGCACACCATTATCGAATATATAATACTAGGTTTTATACTAACGTAAACTTTGTGAGTTGAATGACAGTGACTAAGTGATGTTCACTTAGTTCAAAAGATAAGTGGGACTTCTTCAGTTGCTTGCATAAATGGGCGATGTATAGCGATCTTTGTTTAGTAATCTTTCACCTCTGACAGGTATCGCACATTGCCTAGACTTCACAAGCAATTTTCTCGGTCTCTTAAGACAACGAACGAAGTAGATTGCTCAGCTCAGCATGAAAAGAACCCACTGAGAGTTGAAGAAAAATTATAGGAGCATTAAAAATACGGCCAGGTGCGTAGCTGAGAATAAGTTAAATTACAAACTGCTGTTCGACATTCGCTCGCACGACGGAATGGTCCTTGTCACTGGGTGAAGTATGGTTATTACCCTGTAATTTACTAAGCCCATTGTAATGACCACCATCCTGGGAAATTTCTCCACTCAGCCGAGGAAAGGGAAAGTAAGGCAACTTTTGTTCTCTCTCGCTTAGATGGCTTCGGACAAATATATGGTGCAAAGAGAGTGGCTGGTATGGTCTTTTCTGGTTAACGGATCGTTTGGAACGCCTACCTCATTCAGTGGAAATATTTTTCCTAATAATCTACGGATTAGAATCTAATTTGGTCCCGATTTTATCCTGGCTACCGGTTCAACCTCTCCCGGAACTCTCGTCAGTCCCCTTTGGGTTCTCGGCGCTACGATAAATTAGTACTTTGTCGACGTCATGGATATAAAACAACTTAAGAAAACACTCGCGGTTTGACACAATTATATTGAATTAACTTAAAGGCTCACTTGCTCGTAAATAAATTGAACAGTCATAAAAGAGAAAAAGACCGATTTGGCAGGAAGAAACTATGTTTTAATATGTACACTAGTTCTTAGCATGAAACAGCACACGATAGCTACTGCGCTCATTTGATTTAAAAGTGTATATATCTCTATATTTTTCATAAAAATTATATTAAAAATTCTCTGAAAAGCTTATTATTACTCTGGAAGTAGTTAAATGGAACCATGCCAAAACATAATTCAATAATAAGAAAAATTTGAAAATTTGTTATTCGGTTATGTTGAAATCTGACTGAAGATTGTTAGTAATTTGTTCCTAAAGAATTGAATTTAATTGGGCTATAAATTATTGAATTATTTTTATTAGAATAGATTATTGGACGATGCATGTATGGATTGTTCCCTAGAAAAAACATGAAAATGATGAAAACTCTTGGTATACTCTTGTAAATCATGAGGAAATTTCTTTGTAATTCTTCTACTTAGCAAGCCTTATTTTGTTAATTAACAAACTCTGCCTTCGGGTATGCAACATGGAGTCTCGAGCAGATTTATAGCAGTCAAATACCTTTGATTCCACCATTTAATTCAGCGCTGGAACCCATTTTTATTTTGATATAGAGTAATAATACGACGACAGGAAACGTATTTAGTAAAAATGTAGACTTTACCTCGTGTATACATTTCTCCTTTAGCCAAAAAATATCACATTTTATGATGAGAGCATCGTTCTCGATCAAGATAAAAGAGTCATAGAGACGCTTGATTAGATGCTGTTAAGAGGTTTGAGTGCGTCACGTTTTATCGCCGATAGCTTTATGATACTTGATCAAGGGTTGCTCCGCCCAAGAAAATTCATTTGTTCCCGCTGATTGGAAATAATTTTCCCGACTAATTTGGATATAACATCGGTGGACTCATTATTTTTATTTAATAATAGGATTGTTACATTTATTATTTTAAATTTCTGTATTACTTAATATGTTTCTATGTTGTTGTATAAACTATTCATTATTCTGTGTTAGTAGCTTTGATACTTACAAATGAAAGATATTACGCTGAGATACTACATCTGCGGTCTATAAGAAGAGCGTATTTATTAATATAACAATGAGTCATCGAATTATATCATTAGAATCGGTTATGTTCTCGAAACATTGTTGGAGTGAAAATTACATTGAGCATGCACGCTTATTAATAGTAAAGGAATATTATTATAGAGCGTTTGCGTTGAGAGTAAAGACTCACAGCTTTTCAGTTGTGTTAAATGACATTTTATTTGGCCCAGTAATTAAATAATTATCTATGGGGTGAATATGAAGTTATGGTTAATAATTTCTGTATTATCGTCTGAAGTTTATCACAGGTTAGAATATTTTTTTTACGAATCATTATTATATGCACTTATTTCATAATAATTGTGCATTTCTATGGAAACATAAATGCAACTAAAGAACATTCGCCGCAAAATTCAGCTCGTAGTTATTGAGGCAATAAGTAGTTGAATGGAAGATGGAATTCATCTCGTATGTATCTCAAAAAGCGATAGCATTCCCATCCTTTCATTCGCGCACGCCACAGATTTTATCCACTGAAAAGGGATCAGAAACAAGTTTGATGAAACCAAGAAATATCCCCACAAATAATAAACTAGTTTTAAAAATGTACTACTTACTTCTTTACGTTTGAGCTATGTAGTATAGCTCACACGTATATGTAGTGAAATTCATGAATGGCGCAATTATTAGTAATGAATTCACTAGATCCAATGTTTATACTTTTCATTTTCCCTACTTTGTAACAGACGAGTAGCTTGTAGTAATTGACCTCCTTTTTGTAATAATAGCCTTCATTGTTGATGTATTGAGTATTTAGGTACCACATATCGTCTAAGCTATGGTAATAAAGTTGCTCCAACTATTTTATATTAAATTCGTGTTTCTTCATCGATAATTTTGTATAATTAAAATTACAGCTATCAGGATTTAGTGAAAATATTGCAAGTGTTATTTCGTCAAACATTTATTGACCACTTTTTAAATGTGGAATGGTTTATATTTATGGAGCTTTGGTGCGCAAAATTTCAAAATACCACGAACTTGCATCGTTCTGGTATTATAACATTATCTTCAGCAGGTCTAAGTTAATTTAAAAAAAAGAATATAATGGCATTAAAAAAACAGATGTAGCGTTTTTTAATGTTTCACAAGGCTAGATGTAGATTTAAAAATTCAAGCGAAAATTGGCAGTGAAGATTTCTCGGTTTCTACACCAGGTAAGGTCTTCCTAAGATACCTCCTTCCGACGTTTCGATGTTCAACTCGCCATCATCCACAGGGATTCAGGAATCCCTGAAAACGATGAGCTGTTCATCGAAACATCGGATGGATATAGGGATGACCTCACCCGGTGTGAAACCCGATAAATATTCACTGTCATTGTTCGATGGGGAAAAACAGACATTACATAGTTAGGAAATCGATTATAAGTACAGTTATTTAAAAAAAAGCTTCATAGAGTACCAAAAAAACCAACAGTATTTTAATAACCTGCCCAGCGCGTTAACCCTTTCTAACCCAGTGCTGTTTCTGGGAGAAATCAAATTTCAAGTATTTTCATTATGAAAACTTGAAAATTTTACACTCAATGATGATTATCTTGGCAGCTTAATATTTCGTTATTAAAATTTACTTTCATCATCATCATCACTGGTCAACAATCCTAGGATTGGTTTGACGCAGCTCTCCACTCAGTTCTCCTATCAGCTAATCTTTTCACACCTACGTAATTCTTCTCTTTCACATCTCTCTTTACTTGTTCCATATATTTTGTCCGAGGTCTTCCTTTTCCATTCTTGCCTTCCACCTGTCCTTTCGACGATTGTCTTCATAAGGCCATCATGTCTCAAGATGTGGCCTATAAGGTTGTTCCGTCTTCTTATTAAGGTTTTCATGAGGCTTCTCTTCTCTCCTACCCTTCTTAGGACTTCCCTTAGGACGTTACTAACTCGGTCAATCCATTTAATTTTCATCATTCTTCTGTAGCACCACATTTCAAAGGCCTCTATCCTTGCTTTCTCCGCTGCGGTCATTGCCCATACCTCACTTCCGTACAGGAGCATACTCCAGATGTAGGTTCTTATGAATTGTTTCTTTACTTCCATATTTAAGTTTCCCGCTGTAAGCAGGTCTTTTGGTGGAATGCTCTCTTCGCCTGGGCTATTCTGCTGATAATTTCTTTCTTGCTTCTCCCGTCACTATTACAAAATAATATTTAGTTTAAATATGTCCTAAATAGACCTGAAATTTTCAACATTTTTGATGCTGCTTAGAAGCAACATTGGGTTATGAAGGGTTAAAAACCTTGATGTGAACCCATTTGCCGCAACCCGGATGGTATCGATCCTATTCCCCTCACCACATATCGATAGGTGGCATGACGTAGCAAGTCCTCCCACCTCCCCCTCGCCCCGCTAACCCGTTTCCCTCCCGCCCAATCAAGAGCCTCCCCCCACCCACGCCTCCTTTTTATTTCCTCTTTACAAAACCTCCCCGGTGGAGGTGGGAGGGGCCGATGGCGGCCAGATAAAGAAATGTTTACACTCAAACCCCGCACGCGGAATGGCTTTAGGAGGAAATGAAGAGAGAGGCGGAGGTAGGGGGGGGGGGGGAAAGCGGCAAGACCCGTTCGGAGGCCTGCCCCCGGGGGCGGCGGGGGCAGAATTGCGTTAGAGCATTCGATTGAGTGGATTCGCGCGGGGCATCTTGTGCCGCCCGGTCCGCACCCACCCACACCCTCGCCTCGAAGCGGCCACGCAGCCGCCGGATCACTTTCCCTCCGCTCCGATCGCACGGCGTGCCTGCAAGATCTATCATTTCGTTTCGCTCTCCGCGGATCGCGATCCAAACGAAACGAGCACACGCAAATGTAGCCGATGGATCGCCGATGCTGGCTCTTACTGATTCTGGAAATTTTCGTTGAAATAAACGAAGCTATCTCGTCATGCAGATGTGACGATTTCATATTTCACTCCGAAATAACTTAGATCTATCTCATATTTATTCGCGTACGCCACAAAATTTATCAACTGACAAAGAAACGGAAACAAGTTGAATTAAACCAACAAATATCCCTACAAACGAAAGAATAGCATTTAAAAATACTGAAACCTACGTCACATGAGAATTATATGGAAATTCATGAATGACTCGAAGCATAAGTGATGAACTCACTAGATCACGTGGTGACACTTATCACTTTCCCAGCTTTGGCACAGGTGAGTCTTAGGTTAGTATTAGCACGACTTCGTCGCGGGAGGTAGGTGAATAATAATGAAGTAAAAATAATGTTCTAAGAAAGATAAATCCCAAATAAGATTAGTCTCATCCTAATACTTAAAAATTTCAAAAAAATATTACAGCGCGTAGGTGAGCTGCAACCGCATAACTAGTCATAACTACGAACTTATTACTGGATAAGTTATTGAACAATGCGTTTAACAATATAATTTACATTTATTTCGTCATAAAATGCTTGAATATATGAATTTTAGAGACATGAAGTAACTATATTATTTTTTAGTCGTTTGGTATTAAACTGATAGAATGCATGGATTGTAGTTCAAGCGCATAAGGTCAATTACGTTTTGGCATTCATCCCAACGATATTGCGGTTACTTTTTGGGAATACATGAGAAAGCTTCAAAATAGACTAGCGATCAAAGATATGCGTACGATTAATGACTGTGCCTCTACATGATCATGAATAAAACTTAATGAGGAGCGAAACATGAAACAGTCTTCATGACCAGAAAGATTTGTTTCATTATCAAAAAACACTTATGCAATAGACAATGTCAATGAAAGGAAGTGGGTCGATAAAACGAGCACCAATTATGGCAGGGCCTCTACATGATCATGGATAAAATTTATTCAAGAGTGAAATATGAAACAGTCATATACTCATGACTAGAAAACTTATTTATATACTTGTTTATTTAAAAAAACCTTAAGCATAATGATCTGCCTAAAACGATCACAGGAGGTTTTAGAGAAGTACATTTGAAAGCGTTTACGTGCGGGTGGGATATCTCCCGAGCTTTTGACTCGCGAGCCAATCGCTTTAATGGTCGACCCGCCCGCGCACTGCGAAGGAGGAGAGGGGACGGCAATTACCCCCCTCGCCCCCCGCCGCGGATGGAAAAGTCGGGGCGCCGTTTCCCAACGCGGGAGACAAGATCGCAAGAACAAATGCCGAACAAAGGTGCAGTCATTGTGACGCGGCTGATTCCGGCTGCTGGGCAGGGAGTGGGGAATAGAATGAGCTTGTGCATGAGATGGCAGTGTCGGCCCCTCCGGATGAAAAGGCCCGCTGGTGACCCTCTGGCCACGATTGCTCCTGCCGATATCGTGCGGTGCCTATTGCGCTTGTCCGAGGCGAGGGATGGGAAGCGCTTTGCCCAGGAGCTGACTCTCGGTTGGCCTTCACTTCATCGCCATTTTCCTCGGCGTAACCCTGGATCAAAGGATGAGATCGGAATAACAAATCCAATATTCCATTGGAAAACCCAGCGTCATTACTCGGACTCCTTCGGAACAGAAAATAAAGACTTTCTCCGAAAACGAAGATCCTTTTATACAATAGCATGCTTAAAAAATCCGAACGTAAGCGTCATTGGTATCGCTAATGGCGGCAAAAACTTAGCTTATAAGGATTTAAACCACTGAAAATAAATATCAAGTGTTGAGGCTTCACTTGGTGGAACCACATATCTATAAAGCAAAATAAATCACACATTAATGTTCCACAAATACTTTTATTGTTGTTATTCAGGGACCGACCCTGGGTCGGAACAATGTAATTTTTTTCGACACATTTTTAAGTGATTTATTTCACACTATACGCTGAAAATAAGCTGATTAGAGTAATTTCTGTTGCTCCCTGACACATAAGAAATAAAGACTTAATGTAACTGAGAATCACTCCAGTCCTAACAGAATTAAAAGCCAACTTCTTAAAATTTAAAAAATCTCTAACCGTAACCAACCATAGCACCATCACAGATCTCTTGCACTATGATCCAAATACAAGTCACAAGCATTAAACTACCACACATGCTTTCCATCCTCTAATGACAGCGATAGAAACCCGCTGTAGATAGCCTGAAGGCTGGGAATAGCAACAAAATGCAAAAGGAAATTTCTGTGTGGCGTGGCATTTTATCGCCCTGGCCTTGAATTCAGGGTGACCAATGATGATCACTTAACGCATTCTGGGCAATTTTCGGGGTATTCTGAGATAAAAAAATACAACCGGGCCAAACTTCAACACACGTCCTCTTCTATTAGTCTTTGGTATTTATTCACCATCTTCTAATCACGGATTATTGTTTATAAATGTATTTTTTATAATTTACAAGAGGTGTGACTGTAAAATTCAAAAGGAAGAGAGGCAATTATAATGCATCCGATAGATTAAAAAAAAAACAAGAATTAACTAGATTGGTTAAAAAAGTAATTAAAACTGGAAAATCAATTTTAAAAATTAAGCATCGAAGCTTCTCAATATGTATTAATTTGAATGCTGCTAAAGAGCCCCATGCATCTTGAAAACCCCTAGGATTATACTTCTAAGCAACGTCCTATACCACTGTATTCTGATGTTCCGTGACCTAAGTTTGACCATTCAAGTAACGGTAGAGCAAGGAAATATATGCGCAGACGATCGAGGGTATGAGGAAAATTCGATTGTCCATGTTAATGGTCAAACTTTGACCTCTCGTTGCCCGAGTGGAGTCCCAGATAGGAGGGCAGGCGTTCATAAGACTCTTTCCAAAAGGAATAGTAGAAGATAACTCTTTCATCGCTGGAATTGAAGTCCAGTCCCACAGGATGGGAAAAATAAAGTTAAAGCCAGCCTGCCGCTCCTCTTGTCAGGTATTTTTATTGGTACTCACAGCATCCGCGTCTTTAGCACCTATCAGCGGAGAGCGGAACTTAAAAGCAGAGGGGAAGTCATAATCATCATACGCCTGAATAATTTGCTGTCCGTTCTCTCTCTCGCATCCTAGTCGCAGCACAATCGAGAACCTCATTTGGATAGGAAGACTACACCCATCACTTAACCTCCTTCTTCTACGACTAGGTGGAGAAAACCTCCTTCTTATTATTCTTATTCTCCGTGGGTCGCATGAGTTTTGAAGCAAGCTATTTAGAAGCAATGCTCTCTTGGAATAGACATCCGCCCTGTGATACGGTATGCTTCACTCACTCAGTTCAACTGCAACCCGAACGCTAGTTCCGATAGGTCAGGGTAGAGCTCACGACAGTATAAGCAATGGGAGGGTGAATTTCACACCTTCAGAGCTGGAGGCAAAATCATCTCCTTGGACCACCTTGCGCTTTGAGGACTATGTATTGCGATGCTCAATTGCATAGCTTGGGATCCGAACCCGGAACCCTTCGGTCAAGGCACAAGCATTTAATCCACTAAGTTACCACGCTCTCGCGTCTGGATGGTAATGTTTAAATCACCAAAAGTTCATTTTATTTGGAAGTTCAACCTTTCAAAAATGAGCGCATGAATGGATCAAGATGAAATGCAGCATTTGCATTATTTTATTGAATATCCCTTACTTCAATACATTTTATGCGGTAAAATATAATTTCCTTAAAATTAAAAAATAAATTTAAAATCCCTTCATATAAAAAATACGTGTTTCCTTATTTTAGTTTTTTTCCCCTTAGATCCCTAGGTAGCAATGTAATAATTCGTGGAATATAGATAAACTCTTTTTAAGGATTCCTTGCAGCGAAATTGGGATACCGAAAGAATACCGTATATTTCTTAAGGTGAGGAGTGAACTTTTTTAGACAAGTTTCTCAGAATCCTTATAATTTATTTGCGTTCAACTGAAAGCCATGTGAGGTATATTGCTGTTGTATTCTTATTTTTAAAATAGCTTAGAGTAAATTTGATCATATAAATTAGACCTTACTGAAAATATGAACTTGGATGAAATATGGAACAAAGGTTGATCATCCTGATCCTTATGCAACACTTAGTAAACCTTGGAGACTTCAACGCCCGACTGGTGTTTAAATTTTTGGCATTGAAAGTTCACTGAAGGAAGATATACTCTGCCATAGATTTCACCAAGTTTCATTCACATACATGTTCTCCAAATACCCAGCCTATCTTGCAGAAATGAAGTGGCTGTACGTACAGTCCTTTTAGAAGACAGAAACATTTTCTTCATCAACAATGTCAAGCTTGTGTAGATAACTATTACGAATAGACCCTTGGATCCCTTGTATTCCCCATTTCTACATACTTTTCCACTGGAAATGGTCTAAATTGGAGTATAAAATCCCTATTGAAGGGTAAAAAGTGAACATTTGAAGATAATTTAATTTATAATTTGTATCGAAATTGGCTCATATACCAGTAGCACTGAATTTCGGGAATTTTTCTTGGTAGGTCTAGATAATTCTGAAGGGCATGTACTACCTGGAAAATGAATTTTATTACTGCTATATATAGGTAGTGAACGAGACCTTTTTTAAAAACTGAAATCATGTGGATGAATATGTTAAAAGGAACAATAGAAATCACTAAAATCCTCTTTCCATTTCTGAACATAAGACTACTGCCAACTTTTGCCCCCTATATGAATGCAAACATTTCGTATACAGGCTCTTCGTATGGGAAATGATCGACACAAAATATAAGTTGTGTAATATTTAAATGCAATCAGCTTTCACCTGTAACTGCCACCCTCATGTAATCATATATTTTATTGATTTACCTCCTGATTAGGTACTATGGCTCTCATTATGATACTCATTTAAGACAATACTGCCATGCATGTACAACTTCTCCAAAAAAATATGTAAATTGAGCTTAGAGAATAGAGCTGTAATAGCTAAACGGAAGCAATGTATATCTTAAAATTTTTGTTATCAACAATCTAACTTTCCATTAATCCTTACCTTTGGAATAAAAGTTACTTAGCCTGGAGAGGTATCCTGAGAGATAGCAATTTTCCATGAATTTATTAAACAATGCACGATGCGTTTCGACCTTCAGATCACTCTCAAGTATATTAAAGTATTTTTTAGCATAAAAGCATTAAAGTACATTAAAACTCATCGTCGGCTGGGTTTCTGGTAGTTTTTTTATTATTTTTGGGATTTTGTGGTTATGACTGATAATAATATTGAATGATGCGGATGGGGAGCCTACTTTTTCATTTATCGATCTATACAGCATGGATACATGAAACAACGTGCGATGATACCGATTTCAACTAAATTATTCTTTCAAGCTGCGTTTTTTACCTGGATGCATTTTTTTGCCTTATTTGCCTTTTTTCTGTTATCTCTCCTGTATTTATGAGGAAATGCAGTCCACATCTCCATTGATGATTTCATTTTTTAAATTGGGAAATTAAAATGAAGTGCGAATTTCAAACGGTCCTTTCAAATGATTTCTGCATTTTCTTCTTCGGGTTCTCACCGTTTCCGTGGTTTTTTTTTAGATGACAGTGTCGCTGATATGCAAGTCAACGGAACTGTTGTCCGCAAAAGCACACAGACACGGTGAAAACTTAAGAAAAATGCAGAAATCATTTGATCAACGCCGCGAAAATCTTTGAACCTATGGATCTTTTCAGATCACAAGAGTAATGTGGGCAAAAAAGTGATTCCATAATAGTAGTGCAAAAAAAACATGCATATTATTGTTAGGTGGCATGATGAATGCCTGTTAGTGGAAAATATATTTTTAACGGTGTTTATTGGAGTAACTCCTTTCATGTAGTATTGCGAAGTATATGAGACTCATTATTTTCAATGCTAGCTTCGCATTTTGTCTCTCGAGAGGTCACCGACTACTGCAAATGACTTGCTGGCCGTCCGGTCATCCAGCAAGACATTGGCAGCTTGGCAAGACAGCAGCAGCAGTAAGGCAAGACGCGCCCGCTCCATTTGATTTTACCCCATTCTTCTCGCCGTCACGACTTGCTCCCCCGCCAAATCTCGCCCGTTGTCATTCGAACGGAACCGAGTGACTGGCGTTATTCATTTTTTTCTCGATCTGTTAGCGTTAAATTTTTATTTTGAGGCGGTGTCGTAGGAAAACATGTTGGGGGTGGCGGGATTTACGTTTTGATAACACCATCGAATGGAATGCTATTATATACCTCTCCCTCTTTCTCCCTTTCCGCTCCGTCGTTTTTCGCTCCGCTTTTAACGGGATCGCGAGCGCGGTCGTGTATTGTGCGGGGTCCAAGAGTTGGGTTGAGTTAAATGGATGCACTCAGGATGTACGTATGAGGCCGTTGTGTACTCCTCCACCGGGACTAGGAGTGCGACAAATACAGTCCACGACAGATATTTGAGTGTTTAGATGGTACTTCAAATAGTATCATGATGAGTGTTCGGACACCCATGCAAGTGCTTAGGTATGCAGACCAAGATACTCGTGTAATCTTGAATGTGATTGATGAAAGCACGTGCCCATTATTATTGGGTCATAGCGAGTCATTTTCTCTAATCGGCGGACTATTTATGGACAGAATGGGAAGTTAGTATTAAAAATAGAGAGTGGAATGGAATACTTTACTCCGGTAAACACCATTAAAATACATATAAAAAATAAATTGAAAACTCTGGCTGATTTACACTCACACTCATTATTGTGACACCACCGAATGTATAGCCAGATTATTTGCCAGAAATCTTCCGACTTGAAGCAGGTACTTGGATAATTCCGTGACCATCTGATTGACTTAACGGATACGGCAAAATAGTTTAGATCCTGGGCCGGAAACCTTCGTCTTGAGATCCGCATGCGGCTCTTTCGATGTCAAATTGCAGAACTCCAGTTCCATGCGCAAAAAATTATAATTAAATATTTTTTTCAAACTGGAAAAATATGGCAACCAGGATGAAAGCATGAATGTCGGAAGGAGTGAAAACAAGTCATCCCTTTAACAATTACATAGCTAGTAGTCAAATTAAAGCACTGTCGAAATTTATTTGCGCAGCCGGTGGCATAATTTTTTACCCTGCCTGGTCAAAAGGTTGCCAACCCCTTGTATAGAAAAATACTTTCATTGACTCATGAGCTCTCTCGGGTAATCGAGTACCCTCAAAAATACATCGGAACTCTCTGAGTGACCACTTTGGTCCTCTTCTGCCGTCTGCGTATTCTATTACCGGTGAACTTGACCGGTACACTCCTAACCTGGGCTTAATCGTCACACGAAAGGATGCTTTATCTATCGCGTCAAGGGATTGATACCTTTGTGTGGCAGCGGACAGAAGTATTTCTTTCAAAAGGCCCCAGAAGTGCTGGCCAAAGATTCACGCGTGTGACTCGAACGGCATTTCTCGTACTTCCTCCTCCGTAGTCATGGCATTCGTGCATTGGAATAAGTTTGCGAGGCTATGATGGTTCGGTCGTCTCCTCTACAATTCTTCACTTGGCATTCATGTTGTTGGTTGCTCGGAAAGTGTTCAGGAGATCATTTCTGATGAATTTAGGTGACAACAGTTTCAACTGATTGACGATTACTGGATTGTAGCCAACACCACGTGAATTCAGCAAAGACACGTGAACCCGGAAGAGGTGAATCCTTTGAAAAATCGGTTCCGTTTGATGTCGAAGACATAAATAAGCTTAAGGTGTACTGTTATAATAGTATTGAAATGCTGTGTCCCTTTTTCTTAGAAGAGCTTTTGCAAACCGCTTTCAAGGTGTCACATTTCATCAAATAAGTAACGTTTTGCAGTATGAAGTGAGTGCTTGGTTATTTTTACTACCGCTGGGGAAAATTTACTCAAATCCTACCCGGAAGTCGTTCATTTGTTATTTTTTACGCGTATAACAATAGGTAAATCTGTGCCCCGCACATCCGTATTCGTTCTTATTCTCAAAATAGCCTTGTGAAGCCTCAAAGTATTCGAGCCAAGCCCAAATAGGTTAGTGGGGAAAAGTGTTAAGTATTTCGTATTTGTCATGTTCTAACTTGCTCGTTTGCATTTTGAACATCTCCATGACCATCATTCCACTTCTTTAAGTTTTGCAGTGCTTTGCAACAATAAGACTACGAAACGTATTTGCGGTCCGGGGCTATCAATATGCGTAAAAAAGAATCTGAAATATCTTATTTAATTCCATTACATTGAAAAGAACGAAATATAAAGTCATTTCATCTTTTTTACTACCTTATTTGTGTCAAAAAGTGTTTATTCCCAAGAGATTTCTTCAACCCGTAATTATTTCAACATAATTTTTTAGGACATTTCAGACAAACAGGTTCTTTCCATTTCTTCATATTGACATCTAAGTTCCTAGTAAATGATGCTGTCTACCACTTGGAATTCCAAATGATGAAAATGTAGTCCTTCTCAATATATTGAAAATTGCTCTTTCCCATTTATGGCAACATGTCCCTGCACTAGTTTCTCGTTCGATAGAATAGTTTCGTTATAACAGCACGTTTTAACTGCTTCTATTTAAGTTACACTGGTGTAAAAGTCAATTGTTAACCCATTTGGGGTAACTTGAAATTTAATCTGATCCTTTCATTGTCATATATCAATAAACTCAACCCAACTAATTATTCACTTCATTTTATTCAAATATTCACCCAAATACATACTATGGAGGTGACTTTTGGATAATATGATTTATGTGACTAGCAATGCACACAAATAAGTCATAACGCTCATGATTCAGACCTTTTTCATTAACTAAAAGCTGGTTGCTTGTTTGCATGTTTTTCAAAATAATTTCATTTATAGTCAGTTCTTTTCCAAGAAATTATTAGTATTACTTGAATTTTATTAGTATTAACAATGGGTAAAGAATAGTTTTTTGGGTGAATTCTGTTGAATGTTATCCTTAAACAATGCCGATGAAGTGATTATTTTTTACCATTCATCAAACAAAAGTTAAGTTATGTTGAATTATCATCACTATTCATAGCATTTTTATTGACCTGGAGGTACTTCTATATAATTATCGCCGTTTGAAGACCATATAATCCGAAAGATAACGAACTCCAGCGGCTCTGCGTATGTGGGCCCAAGCTGGACTAATAATTATTTGCGAATTAAACCATGATTAAATGGTTCGATATAAATCTATATTATAAAAACGTGGCCATTCTCACGAGGTATGCATACAAAAACTTTTCCCAGCCGCGCGAGAAGAATTCGGGTTGGGTGGACTAGCTCTGTTGGTACATTAATTTCCATGATTGACACCATTGACACCATGATTTACATGAATGAAAAATGCTATAAAAATAGCTTATTTGGCGTTTTCAGCTTGGTTTGAGTTCATCTAATATCCGTTTGATGTAATTTTACTAACTAATGCTCTTGGTATATGTAAATCACAGCTTTGTCAAGATGGGGATGCTGTGGCCACATTTAAGCAAATGGAAACAAGGTATTGTTAAAATTATAGCTCAACCTATAAGCTTAGACAGTATCAGAGCAAATCAGAAGTGATTGGAATTGATGGGACTTCACGCCATCGAGGTATTTTAATATTATGTGGAGAATGAAATGCAGATATCGTGAGTCATTTGAATTTAAATCATTCTAATCAGATTCCGAAAAATGTCAAAGAAATAAGCTAACTCAAATCTGCTAAGAGCTAATATCTGAAAATATTGGCGACCTTAATAAGTTATTAAAACTATCAATTCAGTAGTGTGGCTTATGAGCCACGACTTAAACAAAACTGTTGTAATTGCATAGATACTAAGCGGTCACGATAATTTTTTATGCGGCGATGCAATCCATGAAGTTACGATTCCTTATATTTATAGCGGAAAAATACATTAAAGACATTATTGCAACCTAAAATACGCACATTTTCTTCGATTTGCGGTGGATTCTCATTTCAGTGCCGCATTGACATTCTGACGGAATGAATTCAGAGTAAATTTTGATGTTTCCCGTTTAAGGAGGTAAAACACAAATACTACCGCCATGTGGCAATGTCAGCTCTGGCTTGTTATGTTGAGGTCAATTGACAACCGAGCTATCTTTTCTGCTCACAATAGGTTGGTGAAGGTATCAGCTGCCATGCATAATCTCATCAAGGTGGATAGGAACCATTCTTGCAATTCAAACCATTCCCATACACAGGAAGGGTAGGCACCTATGCGGAAGAAGAACACACGCGGAACACATGCGGAACACGAGTCTTTGAACCGTGGGCAATAAACGGAATTTTATGCTGCCATTGGAGCGAGAATAGGTAAATGGGAGTAGGGAAATTATAAATCAGGTTAGCCTCCTTTTTAGGAGGATCAACGAAGAATATAATATTTCACCTTAGCCACAGATGGGTTTATTGTCGCGCGTGACACTCTTCGACACATTCTACGATAAATAAAATGAAATGTAACACTCCCAACCCACAGATTACCTTCCAATATCTTTAATGCATAAATTTTCTTTCCTTATATAAAGCATGTTCCATGATGAAACTATCGAGCAAAGGAGCGGTGAGTTCACTAAAACATTTCATTGAAAATTTTTATCGCTTGTGCTCACTTTACGTCTACTTCCCATTTAAGGGAATTAAACTAAGAAATAAATAGTTTTACGCATAAATAGTATTAATTTATTGATGGTAGTTGTAAACTGATTGTTTTTGCGTATGTTTAAAATTTTCTGGGAATTATTGGATTATTTTTACTCGATGAATTGTTTTTATATTTTAGTTTATGTTATTCCTATCTTGCGATGCAAGAAATACATCCCTTTGTACACATTGCTCATAGAGCCACCTGAATTGATGCGTGATGGATGGTGTTTGAATGGTAGTTATAATCATGGAAATGAGAAACTACTAATGAAAATTTTAGTTCACATTAAATCTGCCGCTGAAATTCATTTACTGCCCTCTATTGTCCAAGGCCAGTAACTATCGCTTCGTTAATGTGCCTCAATAAGTCTTTTTCTCTGCTCGAACTTGACAACTTTATACATTTACAAAACAATCCTTTTTGTGTCACAACTGAATAATTCTGCCATCAATTTCTCAAATAATCCTACAAAAATGAAGTGTCCAAGTACTGTTACTTGCCTGAGGTACTTTTGAGCCAGCTAAAAATGTGATTTCTCTAAATTTTCTTCAAGTATAGAAAACAGTTTCTACAGTAACAGGTACCTTTGCAAGAAAGATGATTGCTTAGGCTCATGTTTATTCTCGTCAAAGCAATTCCCTCTAAATCATTTCGTGACTTAAGGATACGTCTGCCTAAATATTTTTGTTCATTGCCTATATCGACGAAGTCCTGAGCCAAGGCACTGTAGTTGGTATATCTTGATTTTGCTAATTTATGAAGTGTAAGTGAAGAAATGCTATCTTCGTGGCACAAAATTTCATGGTTTGATATGGTTTGTGAGATTCCAGACTGATCTCTCAAACTTTTAAAAGAGGTAAGTTTTGTGAATGCAATGAAGGGTGGCGTATGGAAATTTCATGATCTTAAGACCTACCTCTGGTAAATATGTTTTCAAGAGATTCCAACGCAGTACTTTAATTAGCAAATGTCGGATATAGCTCTAAGTTTTGTTTTACATTTCAGCCAATTCCTTCCCCTGTGCATCGTGACTTGGCCATTTTTTATTTTGAAACACTATACTGCAGCTATATCCATCAATTCGAGTTCTCTGGTGATGTAGAGGGGGCAGACAGCGTGATTGAAACCTTGGGCACTTATCCACGGCGAAAGGCTTTAGATCCTCTTCTATTGTTGGATCTCCCCTAAAACCGATCAATGATCCCTAGGAAAACATTTTATTTGACTTATTCGTGCTGAGCACTTGGAACGTGTCGTTAACTGTCTGAGGAGGTGTCTAACTAGATGAAATGGAGGAGATAAGGAGTTATATGACGCCTATCAAGTAGCATGTCATGAATTCTAGCATAAAATTTGCACTGACAACACGCTTATAAAATATGGGCTGGCAACATGATACCCGCTGAAACAAGAAAATTTGCCGTGAGTACGTGATTTTACTCTCGTGAGTTTACGATGTTTTTGCGCGATTTTCATTCAATTTCAACGACTTAGATTCAAGTAAAAGGGATAAATATAATGGTTGAGTATTTATGCTAACAGAATTTACGTTTTATCGCCATGTAAAATAAGATAACGTCCCTTTATCTTATTGAAAAAAATATCTCCAGTCTATTTCCCTGTGCTTGATAAGTATTTACCTGCGTATATTGTGTTTAGCTAATTTAACGCCAGAGTAAAATTGGCGGTTTATTAATTACACAGTACAATAAATAGCAAAAAAAACATTTATTGAAATTATTTAAGAAGTTTTTTTTTATTTCAGAATAGCTTTCAAAATTAAATTAGTCATCACTTCACGTTTCCATGTAGGTATTATTTTTCATGATGGTGTATGTTAGTGATCGGGGAAGTTGAAGGGTTGCGAACGACCGTTAACATGGGTTGTCCCGATCGTACAAGCGTAGAATGCATATGTAATACGAAGGCAGATTGGTAGAAATTCCTTCAGACTGAGATAAAGGAAGATTGATGAGAGGTAACAAAGACATATTTCCATGTCCACCTCTGTTGAAATTGAGGTATTCCAAATTCACGCAGAATACTTAAACCAATGCAGCTTTAAAGCTACCCATTTTACGTTTTTTACAGGATTACGAGTGTGTTTCCAATAATACGAGACTGGTAATAAGGCATGGATAAAGATATTACCTTACGGAAGAAGGGCTTAACCATCAATCGGAAGCAGAACTCATACGCTACCTAGGACCGTATTGGTCAAGAGTCTCTCAACGCCTGCTGTAGTGGAATCGTCTACCGTTAACGAAAAGATGTTGTTTCCGATAATCAAGCAGCTTTGTTCCACTGGGCAGACGTCACGCTTTTTTCGTTGATTATATATCAGCCAATGGCCAAGAGAACACTCAGAGTACATGTATACAAGAAAAATCGAGAAGGCTGCTTTCGACCAAAGGCTGAAGCCAACACTTTGTCACCAACATCAGTATTATTATAGAATTTATGTGTATTTATTATAGATAGAAACTGGTCTCCTTACCCTGAGTGTGTGATATTCAAGTGCCTGAGGCTAACTGTGGAATAAACTCCACCATCACTGATCCTAAACAGCCTCCGGAATGAATCACTGAGTAAGTGATCGTCGTAGTCTACCAATCAAAAGCAACTATTAAGTTATGCGAAGTACCCACCCAAGTATTGCGCGAAAATTTGAAAATCGTTCTTGTGCGCGGTCACTCTGAAGTAGAGCTAAAGGTGTTTAATTAATCTACAGCCGTCACAATAGGTGTACATGTAACGCGTACATGCAATGTAAGTATATTTCGTCATCTTCGGGGACTAAAAACTCTCGTCCGCCTTTCCACTTCTTATGGTATAAATAATGATGGATGAATAGGGGCCATTTAGTCTTAAATTAGAGATCGATGAATTCATTATAGATACCATCTCTGGACCAAAGTTCTATCGCTCCTATGATGGTGATATAGAACTATTATTTGTGTGAACATGCGTTTTATAACATATTTGCAGCCGTAAGCTTTTCTTAGGTTGGCTCAACAAGTATTGTATAAGCATAAGCCAAAATTTTTATGTAGTCACTGATACTATCTGTGGATCGTGTAATTCGATCGGCACTTATCTCTATTCTATATTATTATACATGTCTCTATTCTAATTATAGCAAATATCTCTGTTATGGAAATGGCTTTATTTATACTTTTTATTGGACATATAAATCATTTTTTACCAATTTAAAGTGAATTTCAAAGTATGCAAATTATAAGTATTATAATTATTATCAGAAAAGATATTCTGTCCACTTAATTGAGGTTATTTGTACGGAAGGCATTTTAGAGAAACAAAAAAATAATGATTAATTTTATTCAGGCAATGCGGAATAATTTCTAATGGTTACAGGACGATAGAAAAATGAGTGCTTTTTTCTCTTCATCAGATGCAATAATGTAGCACAAAATTACTTAAATAAGTGTTATATAACCAGTACTTAAATTTACGCCAAGGTCATTGCCTGTAACAACCGTGTTTTTAAAGAAACGCACAGAAAGGAATGTTTTACAATTGGTACATAATTTTTAAAAGTAATATTTGTATTTTTATATGCATAGTCCATATATGTTGAATTCAAAAACAAAATCGGAGAAAATTAACCAGAAATAAAGGAATTTTTTTTCTAAAAACTAATTGCCGGATTAGCAGTCGTTGAAAAAAAAATGCTTATACGCTGAGAAATCTGGTCCAAAGGATGGCGTTCATTCACGGTAAATGTCAATTTTTGCCTCAAATTGCATGAATATTATCCGTGGACCAGGTACACGAGTCGACTTCTTACTTCGCACACCGGCGCCGACTCGATTTTCACGATTTCCTGAGGCAATCGGCGATAGAAAATAGCATTATTGAGAAAGAGTTGAATGTCTTCCTCGGGCACGGATTATCCTTGACAATAGCACACATCCAACGTGTGCCTAACGGTCCATTGAGAGGCTCGCGCTTGAGACAATGCGTCTCTCTGCCTGTGGCCTCTGCAAAGGCCTCGTGAGGCGCGCATTATCCCAGAATGCTCCACAATCAGCCCTTTCTCCTCACACCTACCGCCAATTACCCCCCTCCTCTTCCTCCTCCCCCAGGGCTTTGAGATATTGGACTTGAAAAAACCTCATTGCGAGGAATGCGGTGCTATCGAAGAATGATGAAGGCCAAATTGACTCGTGGAATCACTCCTGAAGAAGTCGTGGATACATAGAGCTGGAAAGAAAAGACTCTTTACTGAAAGCAAGGAGAAACGTATGGAAAAGACTGACGAAACCTAATTTTTGTACGTAAACGGATCTGAAAACTATTGAGAAAGTGTAAGGAATTTTGGGAGAAAAACAGAGAAAAAGAGGTGTTTTTTTACATTTACATACTACTCAGCAAGCCGCCCCAATTGGCACGTGGCGAGGGGGTGGTGTTAGAACACTAGCCATTTACTTACAAAAAGTAAATACTCTAACCAAGCTACGCCTAAATTTATTTAAGTATTTTATCACGCGGGGGAAAATGATTTCCCATTCCTATCCTTTGGGCAAAATATCTCTTTTAATTTGTCGCATCTGTTAGACCTTGAAATGTAGTGGGTTTCCAGTATGATGTTCTCCATGTCACTTTTAATACATTCTCAATTATTCTTTTATTACAAGCATTCTATGTATTAAAAGCAATCAAAGACATCCAGAGTACGATCAGAGAAGTAACTGAAAGGATATCTAGTAAAACAATGGGGTGTTGGATTGATTCATTAAAATCTTTGACCAAATTTTCGCCTCATTTTTAAAATACAAATTTTTACTATGATGGTTGCGATATTATCGATGAAAAGAAAATTAAAGAATTCTATCCTCATCCATCTCATGCGGCACATTTCACTTGCTGCTATTACCTGAAGCGCACATGAAGAAATAAAACAGAATGTTGGCATAGAGAGCTTGGATTGGTTAAAGATGGCAGTATAATCACTTTTTTCCTCACTTAATTATGTCACAATATAAATGTGTTACGGCGTATTCCCTTTCCATTATTCCAGCACTCTACGGATGATAATAGTTGTGTCACATTGTTTATTGCTGTGCCATAGTGCATTTTCATTTATATATATATCTTGTAAAGATTCATTTCCCATGTTTGATGATTGTAATTCACTGCATATCCTCTGCATTGGAAAAATGACTGAATCATGAACATAATTTTATAGGCAAGAAACATGTAGTTATATAGCCATTTTCTTTCATTTTTCCAGACCTTACTTCGCCTAGAAATTATCTCTAGGAACTTTTAGATATCTAGGAGTCTATTGCGATCGGTCGTTTCATTTTCATGTCGTTAGTGGCGAAATTTTACTTTAAAAAATTGCGTGGTAGGCATGTTATCCATATATATGATCAAAGGTTAAAAAATACTTACTTAGAGTAATTATATCATATGTATAAATATTAATAGGCTAAAAATATAAATATATTTCTATATTCTACCAAAATTGTTTCTATGTATAACTACGCTTAAAAATTAGAGTATCTCGCTGAATTTGTATTCATTTCTTATATTCGACAAAAGATAATTAACTTTTTTATGTTCTTCAGATTCTGTTACGCCAGTAAGTATATTTGATAAGTATCTAACTTCGTCTTGACAGTAGTATTGTGAGGAGGCCATAGATAATTTTTTTGCGCAGATTGTTATGTATGTAAGGAAAGTAATATAAACGAATCCAGTGTCCTCATTTAAGGTTCAATACGAAGGGCGAAATGACGAATGAATTGGAAAGAGAGTGTGACGCACTGTCAATCAAAACATAACGAAAAATGAAAGGACATGGTCCCCTGATAATATGATAATTATTGGGAAATGTCGAATTTGACACAGGATTGGAAATATTTTTGATACCATGCACCAGTAAAACCACATCGAGTTATGCAACCTAGAATGTACCCATATATACCTTTCTTGTGCACTTCTTAGGCAGAGTAAAAGTTTGTTCACCGGAGAACCATGACAAAAATACGAATTTAATCTGCATTTAGCAATGAGTGTGGTCCGTATTTCCCACTAAATGTCAAATAATCAACAGAGATTAAGGATATCGTATGCAGAGTTAACTCATTCAGTGGCACGGTTGGACTTGAAAGCACGAGAGATTCGCAGAAAATGCACTACACTATGACATCACGTGATGGCTCTATCCGATTTAACTGGTATTCATCAGGGAGAAGTCTTATGAACTGATGGGCTGGGACATAATTCAAAATTCATCTTCATAGAAAGTCTTAGCTAAAATTTGGACGCAGACAAGTAATGCAAAAGTTTTACGTAAATTATGTGTCGATTCTGAGTATTTTATGTGAACTTTGAAAAGGATGCATCCGGTGCCTCATGATTCCATGGTAACTCATTCTTTACCATATGTTATTTGCCATTTGGTACTAAGGCATTGTATATTTTCGTATCTTCTACGGAATATGCGATAAACTATTTGCCAACAATTAGTGCCACCATCTTTAAAAGAAAATGAGCTCCAAAGGATACAGATAGCAATAACACCTTGAGTTGGTACTTCCAGTTACCCTAACATGTACTTCTTCTGAACGATGATATTCACTATGATCGTTATGCTAATGCAGAAATCTAGCTTATAATATTTGTTATACACATGCTTTGGGAAATACTTCTCTTCAATTTCAAAGTCCAGCAAGGACGAGGGTTTTATTTTTTATCCTCTTTTCATGCATTCGTGCGTCTTTTCAGGGTGTGATACCCACTTGAAATAAAAAACCAACTACTGTGAATGCCGTCGAAGGGTTCCAGTTCTGCTGACCACACTTTCCTTATTAGTGGGCAGGTGGAGTAAGGCAAAAAATGAACAAGAATCAGCGATCGATTGGTAGTCAGATCTTTTCTCCGCGCTGGCAATCCTGCCACGCGGCAGCACCAAATCGGATATGCAGAGGCGATGCGTGCGCGCCCCGCCATGTTGCTTTTTTCACCAGCCATCTTCCACCACGTCTAATTGGCACTGCGTACACGAGCTTACACTCTGCCATCGCAACGCCGAGACGTTTCAATCACCGCAAGTGCTTCTTTTTCCCTCTTTTCTGTTCTCTCAGTATAAACAACGAATAAACCTCTTTTCTGTTCTCTCAGTATGCTTAGTTCAACGTTAGTCTTGGAAATTAGTTCCATTAAACTTCGAATACTGGCCCCGGTGGTGACGGGGTAAAATCCTCGTTAGCTAATCCTTTGGTGGCTGGTTCGAGTCCCTCCTGAGTGGGTTATTGACCACTCAGGTCAAGCTATTTTCATCAATCAGTCAGTGCATGGTGCTTGAGTTCCAGGAGAGTCAAATGATTGGCTTCATCGATTGGGATTCCAGGAGCAACAAGGGCGTACCCTGGATCATAACTAGGGGGACCAAGCCGCGGTTTAGGGAGGCCAAGCGAAGTTGTGGCATTAGTTTATGAGATTATTTCCTTGAAAAAATAGTTTTATTTTAGTTACATATCTCATTCTAATACATATCATTTTTCGTGGGTTTAAAGAAAATTTGTTGAATACTTTAGTTTCAATTCAGTACTGATTTTTCTTAAAGACTTTTGCAATTTTTGCTTCTAGGTGGGGAAGCTGCCCCCGCTGCCCCTCGCTGGGTACGCCCATGAGGAGCAAGCTGGCAAACGAATTTGTTCTAATAAGGAAAAAAAGTATTTGTATTCGTATTCCTAGTAATTCCTTGATTAGATATCAGAGTGTTGTGGGAATATGGTGTTAGTAACATATGAAATGAATTTAAGTGATCCATGAAAAAAAGCTGAGTACCAGATTCACCGGTCGCATCGTAGGCATAATGATCACGGTTTTAGCACTTTCTGCACGTAGCTTGAGCGCCTGACAGGGGATCATGGCTTCTGCAGCTTAGTGTCTTGCCGTTTCATCCTAACTTACTGTTTTTTTTTCACAAAAAGTGCTGTGTTATTAAGCTAAAGGTATCTTTGTTTACCATTATAATCCATCTGATATAGTATGCACGTTTGAAAAACTAAATAATAATAAAAAATATTTTACTCACTTAAATATCGTCCAAGAAGCACAATCATCAGCACCATGGCACGTATAATACCCGCATTATGAATATTACCTTAATGGATACAAGAAACTCCTTGTGACGTTGAGATGACGTATTAAAAAGGTACATATGAGACCCGCATTGCGTATATTACATCAATAGATACAAGCAACTCTTTGTAAAATCGAGATGAAGTATTGAAAAGCATAACATACATACATATACATATAATACATTCATAATATACTTACAAAATAGTAGACATACTGTATACTATTTCACCATAGTTAGGGCAGGCTTACGTGTGGGGATGATCGGAGTCAGCCGACGGCATCGCAATGGTGATTGAATCCGTGATACGCCCGGCAGCGGACGGCAATTACCGGCACGGGCTCGCAACCTCCTTCCTCCGGGCCACTCATGTTTTAAAGAAATCGCCTCGGGCACCGAGTTGGGCAGCGATCCGCAATCTTCGGCCGCCGTGCCCCGGGAGAAACGGCGATCGTGCCCTGCTCGATCATCCCGAGTGTTTGCGAATTCAGGTGGAACTTGTTCGATAAAGGAAGGAACTTATTTCCTCCATAAAATCCACCGCTAATTTACCTGATTTGTATTCGCTGCGTAGACTCGGGTTGGTTTTTTTCGTTCCTGAATTCCACCACGCTGTTTAAGAACACGGTTTAACTGTTTTTATAACTTAGCATATTTGTTTATGGCCACCCGGAGGCTGTTTTGGGATTTCACAGTTCCTTGGAAAAAAGTATGGTGTTAATCTCTCTCAAATCCTCATACTTTTAAATGGACTAGGTTTACAGCAAAAATTTGAAGGACAGGGATCCTGTAACGACCATTGATTCTAAGATCGATGCAAGCCATTAGCGCAGTAGAAAAATCCGTTTTAAGTGTATTTCTAGTTAAGTAGCAGATAAGCTTCAAGTCACATTTTATGTCTGAATGAATTTCTGTTAAATATTTGGCAAATTATCTTCTTGTACACCTGTCAGGAAGCGTTAATGAGGAGACAAAAGGCCAACAATCATAACCTTAATGTTAAAATTAACGAAGAATATGAAATTATTCAACTTGCATAATGGTCAACCTGATTTTTATCCTCTGGGTAAAGTTCTAATTTAAAGTTACAGCTCCTTCTCTAAATCATATTTTGACAACTCAAGTATGTCAGTAGGTATCTACATTGCGTTACCGATGGCCAATTTACTACTTAAACTAGGCATGAATGGTAAATAAAGCATAGAAATATCTGAAAATTTGAGAAACCGGAAGTTGGTTGTAAAGCATATAGAAAAGCTATATAATGCTTCCTGTCGTAGCTATAGTTGGAATAGTGCCTGTATTGAATTTATCAAATATGTAAATTTAGATATTAGGGAATGAATTCATATTTCGTCCCTTTGGTCTAAGTCCTGCGACAATTACCTTCTGTAGGTGGAACATGAATTACCCATTCGAACATATTCGGGATTTATCATTAACTCTATTAAGGCCATTCTCCTTTAGTTGACCGTTATTCATTATTAGTAATTATCTTTCAAGTGTTGGCAATTACCCACGCACTTCATTCTTATTGTACTGAAAATTTTACGCACTAGAAATACATAAGCAATACCTCCTATATGGCTTAAATAATATCTACGTCAAAATGTAAAACTGGTGTCGTACAAATTTACATTCGGCCATGTTGAGGAAGAATTATTATCAATGCGTAAATTTTGAATGATGAGCGAAAAAGTATCGATTCTTCAAGCATTTGACCCTTCTCCGAGAAGTAAGTCCACTACTTTTCTCAGCGGAAAATCGAGATATATATTTCCATTCTGTCCGTGACGTAATGCTGATATTATTTTATACTTTCGCTATCCCCTCTTCAGGTTCAGCTAATTATATGGGTCATTTCTTCCCATTATAGTACCCCTCTGAGCTGCTGTTTCACTCTACAGCGAGGAATCCTCGAAATAATTGGCCGCCCTTGCTCCGAAAGAATCATCAACCATTTAAATAGTTCCCTGATGGATTTATGGCGGAAGGGGACGGGAAGACTATGCCAGCGTGATTAAAGGAAAACAGTGGACCTTTCCCTTCCCCCGCTGACTGGATCCCCGCTTGGCTATCAAAGCAAAGAAAGCATTAGTGGCCACGGCGTAAAAGCCGTTATTACTGCGCTACCTCCCTAGGGGGGCGGGAAGACAGGTGGGAGGAGGGACGCTCTCTGCATTTCAAGGTTGTTGAAAAGGAAAAGAAGATCAGCGAGCGATCGGGCTGATGCCGTGGTAGCCACAAACCTGACCTGTAATTGACTCGTAAAGCGAGGGAAACGGTTATTTTTACGATCCACGGCATATAGGGATAGCATCCCAAGGACGCTGGGGCACATAGCTTTTATGTAGGGGGGTCGGGGAAGCTTGGGTCGTGTGCGAAGATTCCCGAAAACCTTTTTTTTCCGATGAGATCCAGGTAGGGGTTTATATTTAGTGATCCCTCGCCTAGTAACAGGCGGAAAGGCGTCCATTCTCTCGAGTTTTCTGGCCCGACGAGATGCCATAAACAGATTAGAGGAATATATACTTGGATGGTAGTTTGAGGAGGGTGAATAGAACCTGTTTTTGTGGAAACTGATCACCTATTACGCTTGGCTATCACCCACTACACGAAATTCATTTGGCACCATCCCCTGATATTTCTTATGTTTTGAGCAATATGTTCAATGGGCTTTATTTCGGATGGAATGTTTCCAGTATGCTATCTTGAACCTTGAAAGTTTAGTCTATCACGGCATCCGAGGTGTTTTGGGACCAGGCAGATCTAATTTATTTTTTTTGCGACCGGCTTCAGGTACGTAATAATGATACTCAAATAAGGTGTCATTAATGATTGGTGATTTGTACTTAACTGGAAAAAGAGTGGCAAAAATTGCTGAATACCTTCTTTTGGCTTCTTAATATTTTTCCAAAGATTTCCGTCCAAAGTTAATGATATGAACGATTTTTATATTATGTACTACTCTTGACAGAATGCAAAACGAAGCACGAAAGAAAATTTTCAGGTGGTATTAAATGAAATAAAATGGATTGTATCAACCTATAACCGTAGACAATGAAGAACAGCAACTTTTTTCCTTTACATGCTACCAAAATAGTCACGAAAAAATATTTTTGCTTTCCAATTACCTATGTCTGAAAAAGTATTTTGGGGCAAATTAAGTTCAAATGATGAATATCGGAGTTAATTTAAATTTAAAAAGTGTAGTGTTAAAAATGTTACAAACTTAATTCTTGGACTCACTATACAGTATTTCATCCCTCTGCTTTTTAGCAGTAGGAGAAGGAATAGGCGTCTTCAAGCCACAAAGTATCAATGCCTGATGAAATTGATCGTCATAGAAAAGCATGTAATGAATTCCATAGGAAGGGATTGCTTTTCAAATCAATTTATGTTGCAATAAATCTTTATGTATAAAACCTCTTGTTGACTTGAGGGCTTGTATAACTTAGAATGTCCTATATAAACTAACACTATAATAAAAAAGTATCAAAATCGAGTGGAATAAAACTTTTGTAATATTTTCCATAGAAATTTTCAGCAGAGATCAAATCCGCAGGAATATTTTCCGCGATTCTTAGATTACTGAATATGCTATCACTATTATCGTTGAGCACCATTGCATGTTATCTGTGAAACGTAGTCTCCAGTCGTTTCTAAGATTTGATTGCTCCTTTGCTGTTGGCAGGTCATCTACCGAGACGATAACGATATGCCGTCAAATGCACTTATTAATATTATCTGAAAACAGTTTCTGGTTACATATCTGTCTCTTTTTAGTACTTGAAATGAGATCGCATGCTATCTGAAGCTGCCCCAGAAATCGTAAACTCGCTTCTCAAATGAACATGAATGCTGCGCCATAAAATTTTAAAGTGTAAGGCAATGTATAAATGTAGAAATCATCAGTAATGAAGTCCTTTCATGTGGATTTGCATATGTATATTGATTTAGACAACGGAATGGTCGCCAATTCCTTCACCTGCGTTGCAACAAAAAGGATAAAATTAAGAAGTCAATGCGATTTAAACTAAAATTAACGTAACTCTGTGGCCGGATAGATTTTATACTGCCAGAATTATAAGAAACAATCCACACAAGAAGGCAATATGTATCATAAAGATTTATCAATTCAACGCATTATTTATTATTTATCCTCAGAACTTGATGGATTTAGATTGAGAAACTGCATTGCACTCATCTAAATAGAAGTTAATCATTCATTTCTATGAATTTTCCTTCACGCATTTGCTCATTATTTTAACAAATAATTTAGCTAGTTCATTACGGGAAAATTTTTATTAATGATGATAACCTCTTTGATGCTAAAATTAATGCAGAACTTGATGCATCTTAGATTGGTTCATTAATAAACAATTCATTGATTATTGTGGTCGGATATTCTCTCAGTCTATTCATCAGAATCCTTCATACATGATCGGCCAAGAGACGCTATCCGTTGACTTCCTTTTTTCAAGGTGACTCATGAAAAAAAAATGAGTACAGTAGCTGATTGATGAGAAATGGGTAAAACTTGAATTTTAGGGCCTGCATATTTAGATTAGATTACTATTATGAAGTACATTGGTACAGTACTGAGCATGCAAATAAATGAGTGGAATTCATCTGTTAATTAAGTGACTAACGATAGTAAAACATTAATCTGTTCGATTCCTCACAATGGCTAGCAATGGGAAGATATAGCAAGGAAAGTCTGAAATCCTACTCAAATCTGCCACGTAAAAGTGCAAAAATTGTAAATATAATTTTGGGCAACCATATTAAGCAAACTCTCTTAGCATTTTGATGATAAATATTCATTATGTTACACAGAAGTAAAGAGAAGTTCGAGAAAACTTTCCAGGAAAATAGTGTGTGAAATGAAGGAGATATAGTTGGCCGATAAGGCCCGGAGAAACTAATGCTACAAATATTCTGTCTGTTTTAGAGTTGACTTTCGATACATGCACACATTTTTCCTCATGTTTCCACCTTGGTGAGATTGACCATAGTTGTAGTAAGGGCTGACACGCGTCGCGTGGTCAGGGGCAAAACAACGCTATTAGTATTCACCAAGGAACCAGTACCTGACATGAGATCTGCATCGAGCATAGAAATGTCGGCAGCAGTAGGAGGTGGCAATCGATTGGAAACCCGATAAACCCTTTTTAGTAAATAAGCTATGAAAACAAAAATATTTATCGCATCACTTACACGAGCTATGCAGAAGAGCTCAGCAATAAGAACATGGAGGCGAGATACTCGTCTGAGCCACTTGGCGTAAGGGTTCATTCGTGAGTTTCATGTATAATGGTAACAGAAATGAATAAGAATCCTCTTCCCATTGCCTTTTATCTCACCGATTGGGTTTTATAATCTGAATGTTTGTAGCTTCATATATAATTAATTACAAATTAAAATTACTTCCGTAGAATTTTCTAAATAATATGCAGCATTCTCCACTCAGATACGATATGCTAAGCACCGAATAAATTCGGTAGATGGAAGGGTAATATAAGTAAACATGAAAAAACAGTCTTCTCATATTAGCCATTCTCATGAAAGATGAAAAGAAAATGACGCCAAAGTTGCTGATCACCTTTCATGACATGGAGATGTCACGAGAGTTCTGGTTTGTTCATGGATAATCTTTTATAACCGAAAGTGATCACTCACTAGAGTGAGAACGATAGAGGTACACGCGACAGCTATGCTAAAGGCCAGAAAGTAGCTGAGAGGCGATAAAGTACTCGTTTTTAAAAACACCTCAATCGGCAATTATAAATAAAAATATAATTTAAAAGGATTAAAAATATGAATTTTCTGAAAACAGCTTCATGTGCACAAAACAGTAAAAAAATAAGATTTTCATCCCTTAGAGAATAAAGGAATTGGTTTCCTTGCATATTTCTTTTTTTAAATTAGTGCAGAAGAGTCTGATGGATGAGTAAAGATTGGCACGCAGTGCGTAAATCTAAACCTAGTAAAAAGCCACCCTTATTCTCTGTGGGATGCAAAGCTTATTTTTTTAATTTTAGTGCTTTTATCCTGCTTTTAGGAAAGCGTTTTTTAACTTTTTCATTCTATTTTTCCTTCCTGTTTCGTGAGAAATCATGTAATTCATTAAACCAGAGTTTTTAAAGACATTTGTGCAAAAAGTTCGCAAACTATCGCTACCTATTGAGAGAATTTAAAACTAGTTTCCATAAGGAAATTTAGCCTACTAATTAGAGCATCATGGAACACAATTTCAAATGTCTGATTTTTAAACATTATAATGCTATCAGAAGCAAGCATGTGCGTGAAATTTAAAGCCAATCTGACGATGATAAACGGGTTAAAATCAATCATAAGGTTCCCTTGGCGAAACAGACAAAAAGTCAGACGAAGGAAGTTGAAAAAAGCGTGAAAAAAGGAATAAAAGAGTATTCCTGACAATTACTTATGCCACTTATTTTTTATCAGAGCGCGACCCGGGTTTCAATGACTTATCATCATCTTCAGGCGCAAATTATGATTTGTTTCACCTACTTTTTGAGGTCGGAATTGGTAAAATTAAACAAAACTCAACTTGCGCCGTGGTCCGTGAGTACTTCATTTACATTCCATTGTGTATAATGGCACTGAACGATTGCTTTTATGAAAGGAGATGGCTAAAAGGATGGAATCTACAATTCAGGCTAGCTTATCAGCGGTTGGTAATAGTTTAGATAAAATAGCAAAACCTGTAATCCCTTTCCAACAAATCATAATTTGCGCCCGAAGATGATGATAATACATTGAAACCCGGGTCGCGCTCTGATAAAAAATAAGTGGTATAAGTAATTGTCTGATATCCAGGAATACTTATAATGGAATACCACAAAGTAAATGAAGACTCAGTGAATTTTGTTTTAGGGATGAAAGAGTCCCTTAGTTTTTAGTACAAAAGGGAAATGGTAGCTTAGTGGGTAGAGCATGGTAAACCGCGAATACTGTATTCTAATTCCTTTGAAGTCCATCTTCGAATTAGTTTAACAAGGAAAAATTACCACAAATACAATAACCTTCCTCCTCTTCTTTTCCCTTGCCCTACCAAGATTCCCTGGTTATTCTGTTGCTGACGTCCGGTTGGTCTGCCACCTCGAAGGGCTCTGTGTAGATTAAGGCGTAGAGTGGTTAATACCAGTGTTGGGAGCGCTTAAAGACTTGGCGGAGGGTGTGCGCTTAAGACATCACGTAACACGTCAGGTGAGGATTACGGGAGGAAGGGAGGTGGGGTGGAGTGTAGGGGGACCGCGCGTTCATTGGCCGATGGCCTCTTCTCATAGAGTTGCCAAAGGGGAAAAGTTACTCTCATCTGGGCACTTCATTTCCATAGATTTATCCTTTGTACGGAGAGATATGGTTTCAGCTTTCTTAACTTTACGCTAATATCAAAATTCTTATGAACGTTTTCCGGTGAGATATCATGGAAGAGTACATCAAATGATGCACGAAAATATCGTACTGGCCACTTCATTTTTATTTTACAGGCTTTACTTCACGTGTTTCGATTAGCTTGCTATCATCATTAGATACTAACATATTTGAATCCCATCCTCCTTCCATCCCTCCCCCTACCCTTGGAAAATGTACATATATCGGTCAAGAATTGAAATTTGTTAGTTAGAAGTTAGTTAAAACCATTCGGAAGGATATTCACAATGAATATTTGTTTATTCGGCATATTTATCATGTCTAATCCATGACGCTACTTATAATAATGTCTACGCATAATGTCTACGCATAATGTCTACTTTGTTTCAAAACTGTAATTACTGCTGATGCTGCGAGCATGACGGTTAAATATCACATAAGGCAATTAATGAATGGTTCAATTACATGTCAGCAGCTATTGCACATTTCACCAGTTTAAGTCCCGCAATATTATTCAACGAATATAGATAGATCCAAATGTGGTCATTTTATCAAGATGTGGTTCGGAGGGACCTTTACTTTCTTTCTATCGCCAAAAAAATCGATTTAATGACATGATAAAATGAAAAAAGCGGCGTGATATTGATTTTATGAATAACAATTATGTCACGTACATTTCGAGGTAGCCACTTGTAACTTATAACCTCCTGTTGCTGAATCGCTGCAAAAAACAAACCGGGTGGAAATATTGATCACGAGGATGAAACTGGAGGCGATAGTTTCAATTATGATCCCCATGGATATATTTCGTTCCGCATATTTGTCAGACCTCGATTGGCGATTCGTAAGCGGCTGTCGGGATTGTGAGTTAATGCTCATTCAATTAGGGGAATGAATTTTGTTTTAAATTCAGTTAAAAGGTCTTATCTTGAAAATGTTGATGAATGAACGAAAAGATACACACATTAGTTAACCGGTGACACATAAAGATACTTAGGTAAACGTCATTGTCAAGAACCTATTCCCTGGCTTGTTTTTCAGGATAGCACATAATTACGGATAAAAATATATCATTTTTAGCAAGCCAGTTCTATCTGACAGTTTCATATCAATTGATTTCCTCAGAAATGAAATAAAAAGTAACGTGTGTTCTTATTGACAATAGAATTTCGAGCAGTGTGGCGAATTCTATAACGGTAGCAGTTTTTAAAAAAATACATTAGACATGATTCATCCTGATATGAATTAAAATAATTTAAACGGGGCAAGAATGTTAATTCACATGGCCATATTTCTCCCTTCCAGCGCTAACATAATTTTTAAATTCATCATGTATGAATACCATTTATCTGAGGCTACGATGATGTTCCAAATTTGTTTTGACTCACTCAACCGTGATGCAATCCTTTCCCTCACTTTCAACCCATACTTCTAGTTCTCGTGTGAAAAAGACGGCAAAGATCTCCGCTAGCGGAGCTCTCCCTTACGCTCCTTTCACACAGCACGGTTTCGCCCGTACGGGGGAAAACCGTACGGTTGTAAGTGGTTTAAAAGTAGTTTTCACACAGCACGGTCCCGTCGTAAGGTGAGAGACTTCAGTTGAGCATTGGCTTGAGTCGGATGTGCACCTGTCTGTGTGTACTGCTTAGCTAAAATGGATCGAGAACAAGCAATTTTTTAAATTAATTATTATCTATCGATGACATCAAAAACAGGTTTCGGCGCCAAACAAACTCCAAGCATTTCACGTCGCATTTCTATATTTAAATACTGCAAGAGTCTTGTCCCACAACACAGGCTTAGGTTCTACCAAAGATATAAGCACCTGAGCGTCAATTTCATACATTTTTCCACAGTGAACTGAGCAGCGTGCACTCGCTAGCGAACCAACCGTACGACTGAAACCGGGCTGTGTGAAAGGGGCTGTTTACTCCAATGCGCTACTACGCAGTTCGACGGGGACGGCGACCGTATGGTTCCAGTGGCAGACGGCAGCTGTATCACGGCGATAAACCGTCGCCGTATCAGTGTGAAAGCTCCCATCTGATTCTTTGCGCCACTATTGGAATGTGTCCCGTACGGTTTTCCGCCGTACGGGCGAAACCGTGCTGTGTGAAAGGAGCGTTAGTTTTCGCAGAAACCGTTCACGTACGGAATTGCGCGTCACGCAGCCTTGTTCCTCCGTTCCTCCGTTCTTCCTTGTCATTTCCGAGTGATCGGCAGGCGACTGTGCCTTTGGGAGGGGGATGAGAGCGCTCGAACAAAAGAAACGCGCTCGTGGGTGGGTGGGGGAGGCCGGTGCACCCCTCCGAAGGTCGAATGCAGCAAGTGTCGAAAGGGGGCGACGAGAAAGGTCCTTTCGCATAACGGATCATTCTTTCCCCTCCTCCCCCAAGCATCCTCGCTCGGGTTCCCCGTGTTGGTTCGTTGCAATGCAATCATGTGATTCGATCCATAAAAGCATTTTAAAAATCCGAAATTCAGATGCTTCGGACCGCAGTCGGTGTTAGCTGCAAATTCGAAAGAGATCGTATCCGAAAAGGTGAAAAATGATAGGATATGTATGATTTTTTTGATTTTATGAATCCATCTCAAGTCCGCTCTTTTTAATGCAATCAGGGATGTGATTTGATCCGTAAAGATAGGCGGATCCAGGGGGGGGGGGCACGGGGGCACGTGCCCCCCCCCCAGACCCTCAAAAATATGCAAGATTTTTAATACGGTCCCATTATGATTGCGTTCGTTTTGTATTACGAGGTATCGTTGTGCCCCAACCAGAACAAAATCCTGGATACGACCTTGCTTGTGCCCCTCCCAGAAAAAAATCCTGGATCCGCCCCTGTCCGTAAAAGTACGAAATTCAAATGCTTTGGACCACATTCGTTGTTAGCTGCAAATCCGTATAGGATTGTATTCGAAAAGGTGCGAATTGGTAGAGTGCGAATCCATCTCAGCTCCTCTCGTTGCAATGCAGTCGGGGATGTGATCCGATCCATAAAAACACTTAAAAGTACGAAATTCAGAGTTATGGACTGCATTCGCGTTCAGCTACGAAGCCGAAAAGGTACGAAATGGGAGGTTACAAATGGATCTCAGGTCCTAAAAGCCACTTTACGGAAAAAAACTGCCAATTTTAAACGGCAGAGTTGTCTCAGTCAATAAAGTGAATATAGTTTCCGATTTTACATTCTATCTTCTCATATGAGTACTGGCTATTTTCTTAACCTCCTCACAATCATGAGTCTCTGACCTCTCAATATGCTTTCCATTTCCTTTTGTGAACAGGTTTGAAAAAAGAATATCACATTAAATTTTTGAAGTAAATATTTATTAAAAAATATTGAACAGCATGGTACACTTTTGTCCACCTGTTGTGCTTTTTTTACCAATATATTTATCTACTATGATAACTCAAAGAAATAATTTTACCAGGTACTCTTCATGATCATTCAACGTATTATTCTTAACATATTTTATTGATTGAGTCAACTGAAAACATAACATGATGGAAAACGTGGCAATTTTCTGGTATTTATTTTCCAAAGTCTCAAATAAAAAAATCAGCGCCCAAAACATCTCGCTTAGAATCATTACGTACAATGTAAATATTTACTTTAAACCAGTTATATTTTTCATGATCTTGAGAGATGATTACATATAGCCTACAAAATTAGGATTATTAATGACGAAAATATTACATATAATATGGTAAAGAAATAAAATAATTTACGCTATATTCAGCTGATAATATAATTATAGGTCAAGGAGGGAGGAGTGCGTAAAAGTGTTGACATTAACAATGGACTCATTCATGATTTTGTTTTTGCTGTCGATCATGATGGAGTTTAAAAAATGAAGAGATGTATATTTCTCCGTATCTCGATTCGTTTCCTCCAACTATTTGCGGCAAAAAATCTGCGGCCTCTACTCTTGCGCGGATGTAAATGACCTTATGAACTCATGCCGAGCGTGCCGTCGCTTCTTCACTACTCCTCGGTCTCATGTGCAAATGTGTGGTATTCGTTGTTGTTAGCACTCATGTGGGTGCTTCCATCCCTTACTGAAAACTTCTCGTTGGACGGGTAAAGGAGCAAGAGGTCTCATGTCACTAGCTCATGAGAAGTGACAGGCATCTTTCGTATTTTCTTATTTTTCCTACGCGATCAAATGGTGAATGGTGAATATTTTCATTTCTACGTGACTTATCTTTCCCTTTAATATAATGAAGTTGTCCAATGATTTGCTATTTCGACCCGACTGTTTGCCACTTGTTAAGTAAAATAAAACGCCGACACGTCACGTAATGCCCATTTGATGGACTTATCTTTCCATGATTCCATATTTATAAGAGAAAGAAAACTTTTTTAATTGATCGCAACAACTTTAAACCTGCTGTAAAGACGTCTCGTTTTTATGAAAATGACTTACTTCGTTTATTGACCACCAAAATTTTATGCTAAATCTTTATTTTGACTGTAAAATAAGGCTGTGGGGCCTGGATCTTGACTAAATCACTCATTTATTTTTGGAATATAAATATTCGGCATCGTAACATTAAACTTGTGCAACGGATAGCTGTATCTGATGACGATAAATTACGACTATATTACAAACGGTGTTTATAACCGAGAAAAATTTACGTTAAACGTTAAATTTCTCGTATGAAATCAAGGGTTGGCGAGTTCACTTTGTGGTGTGTTGAAATGATAAATAAAAAAGTAAACTTTGTTAAATGTGTAAATATTCCGCAGGGTATTCATTAAAAACTCACCTGGTTTCAACCTTTTCAGGTCATTATCAAGTTTTCACCTCTTGTTAATGGCCTGAGAAAGTCCAAACCGTTTGGATTTTTAGTAAATACTGCGTGCAACACATAAAAGATCACTTTTTAGTGTATCTAAAAATTTTTAACTATCATTGTCAGGGAGTTGGTGAGGGATAAATTTTTATATGAAACATTTAGCTTTAAAAAAGGGGCAACAGTTGATCAGAGCAAAGGCGAAGGGTTAAGGAAGTTCCTGGGATAGTTTTGAGCATGATGCCCCCTTGACGGTGGAATTCTGTAATGCGGTTGGTGGAGGTTAGCGCACGCGGAATGGCGGGAGTGAACTACTCTGTGAAGACGTGTGCTTCGTTGAGCAAGCGGGGAAGGAGGGGAAAGGCAAGAATCTTTGAGGATGGAATGACGGAGCCGGGCGTAATGAATGAGACGAAGAGAGGTAGGACATTGGTCGATTTGGTTGGCTGTCTATTATGAAAGTTGAGCGATGGCTGAGGTCATCTGCCCTATATCTGGTGAGGGAAGGATAGCTTGTGGAGACGAGGTTACGCCGGCCAGACCAGACATATGCTCACAAATCGTGGAAGTCATATCAGATGCACGTTGGCAGAGGACACGTCTATTTTTTGGTGAGGAAATTAATTTATTGTAAATACACACAATTTTTTAGCGTCGATTTTGGCATTAAGTTCATAAAACCCGAATCCCTTGCGATTGTGATATAAAACAAAGAATACCTTTTGAACTTGATTAATTATTTTTACTTGGCAAATGTGCTGAAAGATGTTGCACCTTGTAAACCTAAGTAAATTCCTTCTAAACCTAAGTAGAAACCTTCTATTTGTAAACCTAAGTAAACATTGAAAAAGAGGTTAATCATGTAGTTACTTGACGAGGCACCCGACGGGATCTTTAGTCCTATTTAAATTCGTATCAATGTTGAATAATACATTTCTGCACGAAGGAGAAAGTCTTGAGATGAGCAGTTGTAGTTTAAGTTTCCTGGATATCAGACAATTACTTATACCACTTATTTTTTATCAGAGCGCGACCCGGGTTTCAATGTATTATCATCATCTTCAGGCGCAAATTATGATTTGTTGGAAAGGGATTACAGGTTTTGCTATTTTATCTAAATTATTACCAACCGCTGATAAACTAGCCTGAATTGTATATTCTATCCTTTTAGCCATCTCCTTTCATAAAAGCAATCGTTCAGTGCCATTATACACAGTGGAATGTAAATGCAGTACTCACGGACCACGGTGCAAGTTGAGTTTTGTTTCATTTTTACCAATTCCGACCTCAAAAAGTAGTTGAAACAAAACATAATTTGCGCCTGAAGATGATGATAATTCATTGAAACCCGGGTCGCGCTCTGATAAAAAATAAGTGGTATAAGTAATTGTCTGATATTCAGGAAACTTATAATGGAACACCATGAAGTAAAGCAAGAGTTAGTGATTTTGTTAGTTGTAGCTTAACTTTAGGGATTTTAAGTCCTCATTAAATTCATCCCTGAGGTGGCGATATGTTCCTATGCCACGATGAAAAATTTTAAATGAGCAGTTGTATTTTTAGTGCTCTAACATGTAATTATTTTCTTCTAAGTTATTCCTAATAGCTGATAACCTAGCTTAAATTGTTTAAGAGAATTGTAAAGAGTGCCCTAAATAATTGAGCTATTTTATCTAAATTATTACTAACCGCTGATAAACTAGCCTGAATTGTATATTCCATCCTTTTAGCCATCTCTTTTCATAAAAACAATCGTTCAGTGCCATTATACACTATGAAATGTAAATGCAGTACTCACGGACCAAGGCGCAAGTTGAGCTTTGTTTTATTTTTACAAATTCCGACCTCAAAAAGTAGTTTAAAAACTTTAAATGGTAGGTTATCGTAGACGAGAAATACACGTGTAGTAAAATAAGTACCTCAATGAAACCCACTTTCATTTTCGATCGCCTCCCATGCCTCTGGTCCTCTTTTAATGTTCAGCAAATCAGCCGGAAACTAGATCAAATCCGCTGCCGACTCGCCTTCGTGCATGGAGCTCATTTTCGTTCCACATAATCCAAGGAGAACGCGTCTGATAATCATTGGTTGGGCGGCCTCCACGGACGGTGCGGTGGTCGGAGGGGAAAAAATAAATGAGAGAGAAAGGCCATGAGCCCACGGTCCATCATTTCAAGAAGTCCAGATCCGAAGATATTCGGGGAACAAAGAGTCGACGGCGCTGTGCACATCCGGCGGCAAGAGATCGCTGCGGACTTAGTAGCACTCTGGAACGCCTTGGAAAGGGATTACAGGTTTTCTATGTGAGCTCATTCACCCTGGTACTTAAAACTCATAGATGCATGCTAGATTATCTCGATGCCTTCAATCTCAACTCTTTGAAATTTCATCGTCAATGTAGAAGCTCAGCTTTGCAAAGTCTTCGCAGAAGTGTTAATGCGTATGAATTGAATCACAACAGATCCCCTAAACATAAATAACGAAGTCAGGATATAATGGCTCAGTATAAATTCAAGCGTTTTGTGACTGTTTACCTAATAACGTAGAGCTTTCACGAAACCGGTGGTGAACAATGAAATATTCACAAATGTTTAATTCTAGATATATAAATATATTCTTATACTCTCTAATAAGTTATATTTTTCTTTAAATTTAGTTAAAATATATGTACGAAGTATAATTTTGTCTTGGAGAGAAGTATGAAAAAGTGGAATATTCAACTAACACCTAAATATGTGTTATAGCTAGATAGCAATGACTTACGGTCCAAATATACAATGTTTCATACCGTATTATTAATGCAGGCTGTCTAAAATAACGTTGCATATCACGTAGACATTTTTGTCTTTATTGCAACCAATGCAGTAAATATTATTGAATTTAACTGAGCGTGTAATCGCGGTCACAAAAATTGGGTGCCTCTAGTATTAGCCTAAAGAATGAAAATTAAAATGAGACATTTCTAGTATGACAAGTATGAAAAAGCGGATATTCAAACAACGGCCTGAACACGTGTTAAAGCTAGATAGCGATAACTAATACTTCAATTCTAAAATGTTTTAATCCATATTATTCAGACTGTCTAAAAATGCTTTGGTTGTCATGACGGCATTTTCTTCTTTATTGCAACCAATGCAGTATATATTTTTTGATTTAGCTGAGTGCATAGTTTAAGTTCATAAAAAATAGTTGCATATAGTGTTAATGTAAAAAATTTAAATAAAAATGAGATATATTTTACAACTGTAAGAAAAATTTGCTGATAAATGTGATCGATTGCACAATACCGTTATGTTATCTCTCATTTATTCTGTGATGTTTGGAAGTTTTTTGTATCTACCGGATAATACTTTAAGGATTTTTCTTTAAACTGAAAGATTAGAAGACATAATTGCACGATAATTTGGAAGAAGCAGCAAGAAATTAAAATGGAATAATTTTCGCAATAACAGAAATAGCTGTTCGGTATACCATCGATACTAACTGTTTTAAAAGTACTATTGATTTATTTTATTAAATATGTCACTTATTGTTTCTATAATTGCTTTAATTTTATGGTTACTCGCTAATGCAGGATATGTTGCAAGTGTAGCTCATAGTCAATGTATAATAAAGGTGTTTGACGTAATTACTTCGCAAACAAAATGACATATCTAATTAAAATTCATTTGGTTTTTCCCCATTCTTAAGTGCAGAAGGAAGGAGTAATCGATGCAGCAGAACTGGCGCTGTATCATGAATTACGCCATTGTGTAAGGTATTTCACTCATTTCAGAAGGGTAGTGCTGAAATTGAATTTCTATGTGTTTGAAATGCAATCAAAAGGTTACAGCAATTCATTAATTACTATTATCTTGTCAATCTCCATATAGATGAGTATATTTACCGCATTTAATTGCTCGAGTGATTTAGTTAACTCGTTGCTTTCAATTTTTAGATGCTACTGACAATAAGCCTAATTAAACTTACCATATTTGATCCTAATTGAAATAATGTATTAAGTTTTGTTAGAAAATATAGATAGGATATGGGTGTAAATTACATACCGTAGAATTTCAGACGTAAAATGGCGAAGGGTAAGTTTTCGTTTCATGTGCTTCCATATATGCATAGCAGATTGTAGTATTAAGAAAAGTAGAGCATTCAAGATGAAATTGGACCATACGTAGTATGTGATACAAAAAACTACCGCAAAATCTACCCGCAGAAAATAGCGTTGTCATTATAGCTCAGGCTCATTTAACAATCGCTTAACTGCCATTTTTACTATCAACGTTTATTTGTATTTTTATTTTCTTATGTGGATTCACTTCAAACGGCTATTCCAGGAGTACCTGAAAAACAGTAATTTCTTCGTCATGAGGTCGTGACATAAATTTGTAAATGGGCTAAGGCTAGTGGATTCTCGTCATGAATGTTTCAAGATACAGACGATGGAATGGGAAAATCTGGGTTTCTATAGTAATAAAACTCTGTAAAAGTAGACATTAATAAAATTTGGTAAACGAACCCATTAATTAGTGCTTCAAATGTTGGTAGGACGACGGTTTGTGATGACGAACAGCGGATCCCATGCGTCGCTATGGCTTTGTTTACCTCCTACTCAATTCCGTCATTCGCAGGTGAATGATTTCTAACTGTACCTAGTCCTTCACAAGGGAAGTTGCTGTGGAAAATAAGCTACTTGATTGATAGCAACGGAAGCCGCGAAATTAGGCATTGTCCTAGCAAGAGAGTAATTAAGTATTCCTAGCTCGTCGTGCTTAAGCGCAAATGATGTTGATTTGCTGAGTCTTAGTGCTGTTCTGATTAAGCCAATTTTCTTCATAGGTGCACATCAAACGCAGATTACCATTTGGCGTAAAATCTCGCATTTGTATGCATCAGAAGCAATTTAATATAAGCTCAAATTATCATATCCTAATTTATGGCATTTATGGCACTTTTTAATGGGACCTTTTCCACTCACGGTGCTCTCCAGAATTAATCACTGTATTCAGAATATGAAATACCTTCGATTGCATATGTGTTAATTGCTACTAAAATTGGTAGTGTATTTCAGTCAATTGAGATAGACATGGGAATTTTAGATGAGGAGAGAGACTTTGTTTTATTTTTTTAAATGATCCCTTACATACAAATCTGAAAACCTGAGATACAAAACATACCAATACATGAAAACATAATAAAACAATAACTAATGAATAAAGTAATTTTTCAGTAGTTATAACTTCGGCGGAATCGCATGCAGTGTCACTCAAAAATATGCAAAACAGTTATCCCACTTATATTCTCTCCTCCCTGTTTTTCTAAGTGCCATAAGCCCAAAGGTTATCATGAAACCGTTCAACTACGAATTATGTTCGTGTCTCAAGAAAAAAAATCATTTAAACCTTCGAAACTATTTGCTGAACATAAAAAGTGAAGTTCTTGGAATATTTGAGCCAGGAAAAGTGATAAGGTATGCTGTACCGCTCCAAAATAAAACACAGTTTCTCAATTTCTTATCTTATCGTCTTCATTTTCGCTTGTTATCGCTTTATGTCATTTGGTGCTTCATGTGCAAACTTGTCTGTTTGTCGGTGATTAGAAATGTATTAGGGAATTTAATTTAGTATCCACCTCAGTTTTTCAGTTTGAATCTAGTCCGAATATTTACCGGTATTCCATCCCTTTCGCCCCTACATTTATTTTTATTTATTTATTTCCATACCAGCGAAAACAGCTTTATACGGCCTTTTAAATCGGGGTTATTAACAAGTTAACAATTTAATGCACACAAACAACCATGCTCTGGATAGGGATAATTTATCTAGGCGGGACTCGAACCCGCGACCTTCTGTACTGCAGGTGAGGACTTAAACCTGCCGCCACTGAACCTAAGCATTCTCTTAATATCATAACGTAACGTTCTCAATCATTTGGTATTATTTTCTTAATCATTTCTTCATGTCGTTCTCATAGCCTAAATATTTATTAAATATTTGCCTAAAAATATTGCAATAATTACAATGTAGACATTTTTGTACCTTAAGTACAACCAGCTGAATGCTTGGAAGTTAAATGCAGGCCTTATCAGCTGTCATGTATAGAAGAGCACTCGTTTAATTATGCCCCGTTGACGATGCACACGTTGACTTTTCGCGGTAATTTTGCGTTGCTTATCGAGTATTGATTCTGAAATTAACCCACAGTTGGTGTATCCCAAGATATAGAGTCAAGGAAGGTTAAGAACAAAACGCTAAAATATTATTTAGCTCTCATATTTCAATGCTAATTCACTTCACAGGACAATTATCGGGCACTTCCTTGAAACATAAAAGAGACGTAGCTTTGCATTTTTTCATCTCCCACATCGCGTCACGACCACTTGGATGATTTTCCATTCGCGAAACAGATATGCATTTTGGAGACCGTTAAATCTAGTTTTCTAGAAATAGCATCTATGCCTCTGCTACTGAGAATCTTTTTCTATCGCTACGTAGACGTGTATCCTCTTCCCATTTTCGTCTTTCCGGGTCCAGGTATTTCCGCCTTCTTAGGCAGCATGCTTCTGTAAGTTCCCGAATCTTCATGGCCCTTTTACCGGAAGCGGGCCGATGGGTGATCAGCGGCCGATTCAAGGTGAGGACCTCTGGAGGAGGGCAGGCGAGAAAAGTAATAAAAGTTGTTCAATAAATTGAACAAGAGAATTCAAAGGAGAGATTGTCGTTATAGTCGTAAGTCTTTAAGGGCACGCTCAATCAAATTGATCGAGATGTTGGCATGTGTGAACATGAGAAAAAATAAAGATTAGCGTAGGAACATATGCATTTTTTTAATAAAATTTCTGAAGGATATATTAGAATAAGGCTCACGGGTTAAAGTAACGAATGCACATCAGCATGAAAGATCATACACAGAATTAACTTTTCTTCGGCAAAGTACAAATTCTGAGAAAAACTGCAATGCATAGCTTTGAGATCTAATTTAGAGGGAGAAATAGCGATATAGGAACATTATATGCTCTTTGACGGTTAACGAAAGACTAAGATTCATTCAATCTCACTAAAAGAAGAACTTTACTTTCCATGAATTAGAATTAAACTTAAGTCAAATAATTTAAATTTAGTTTTTAAATGTTTACTTAAAATATTTTACCTATTCTTGCATTATTAACTTGCGTGAGTTGGGAATGTACAAGAATATTTTCTTTTATTGAATTTAAATACTTAATTTTAAGAATTAATATAGGCATTTTTTCCACTAATGGAAAGTATGTTTTATTTGTAATGGTGATTTCGCACTTAGCTTGGTAAGATGCAAATAAAAGATCATTGGTTCACGGAATTATGATAAAAAATTGGCAGAGGAAGAAAATAAATGAAAGAAGAAAAATTATGATGATATGATGTTTATAATTGGAAGTCACATCTTTTAACCATATTCTGCAGAAAGCTTACTGTTTTGGTTAAAGAATATAGTCTTCAAATTAGCAGTTTCAGTCAGAAAAGTGTGATATTTAGTGAGATTGAATCTCAATCCGGGAAAGAGCGGCATAATATGTTCCTGTCTCGCTACATCTCCCTCTTAATTAGCTCTCAAAGCCATTCGATGCAGTATATCTGAAGAATGTGAATCGATCAATTAGAATCAGCAATTACGCTATGCACTCATTCAGTAATTAAATAATTTGTATAGATTTCATTGGTTGATGATTGTAACTGGTAACGAGCTGCTGATGTACTGATCGGAAAGTCATTCAAGGCTTTTTGTTCTCTTTGACGGGAGGTAATCAGAAGAGATTGGTTGTAGAACATGGTTCAAGGTCCTTAGATAAAGATTGCACGATGACTGAGGGAGATAATGGCGAATGAGATGCATTGTGGTGCTAGCTTTGACTGAAGGGGATGAAATGTAAAGTGAGATTATCCCCTGAAGAGATTCTGAGGGTGCCGGAAAGAAAATCTAACCAACTTATATAACTTATCTTAGCACAGCAAGAAATTTAATTAATCGTATGGTATCAGTAATTTAACATTTGAAAAACAGGACTTATATATGCATTAAAAAGTAGATTGGCGTGAGATTGAGGGGCTTTAGCTATATAAAAATACTCACAATACCAAACAAGATCGAAATGTTACATAGTGATTTCCGTTGAATTAATGATCTCTTTCCCGAAAGAAACCACTCAATTCTCTCTTAACACTGCAGATGTGCTGTCATCTATAGAAAATAAGCACGTTATGCTTTGGAATGCCCGTAATTTGAACAGTTTTAAAATTTAGGCAAGCCTAAGAGTTAACGTTCCAGGGTCAAATTATTTATAGGCGTCGGACTTGGAGAATTCTGTTATGCTGTGAACAAATATGCTGGTCGTTAAATTTTGCTATCAAGGCGTTCAGATTGCCTGTCCTGCAGTAAAAATTGAGCGGTAATGAAACCACAAGAAAATTCTATCGAAGAACCATCTATTTTCAGAACATACTAGAGAAATGGAAAGTTACATTGATGGGGTCAGGGGTTAAAATAAGGGGAGATGCAACTTCATACCGAGGATAGTTTTGAATTCTCTTTTGAATGGGCATTCCACAGAGAAAATTTCATCTGATATTTCTTCAATATCGATACAAAATCGACATAGCTTTTTCTAAATTCTTTTTATCAATTCCACGACTAATATCTAAGAAAGAAGCTGAAATAACGCTTTTTTGTGAATCACAACTTGAATTTTTTTCTATTTTTCCGTCATCCAATACACTATTTATTTTATTTGGGCTATACTTAGCAATTATTTGACGCATTGAAGTGGCGAAAAAAATCGAAACAATCAATTGATCAGAAATTTGACGAATTTTTGGCTAGGGAAAGAAAATCTCTGACATATTTCAGGTCATCCCGTGCAATTCACTTATATAATTTTGTACTGCGTTTTATTTAACTCTCTCTGTCTTGTTTTTCTATGTGCTTGTCGTTCTGGACGAAATCTTGCGACTCAAATTTCGACCACTTCCTAATTAATTAATGTGGCGAAATTTTCGTGATCTCCTAACCTAACCCGATGATAACGCATTATTATGCAACTTTTAGACATGCGGCTACTGTCATGAGTTGGAATTATCGCCAATTGCCATTTGCATTTATAGCTCAGCTGCAGCATTAAATTTCAATGGTTTGTGGTCCTTAAAAACTTCTTCTGGCTAATCGGCGTAGAAGGAATGAAACCAATCGAGAAAATTGGAGAATACTCATGCGAAATCAAAATTTTGTAAAAATTTATTTGCGGCTCAAGTGTGTCGTGGAATTTACATATCCTACCCCTGAGTTCAATAACCCTTTATAAACCAATGGACAAATCTTTTCTAAGAGTCAAAGGAATCAATTCAGGGAAGTGATCCATCGCCATCTAAATGTGCTCAGACCTAAAACTTTTCCACTACATTCATCCTCCATTGCTTTATCTATATGATCTACGTACTGTATAAATAGTGTCGACCGCGAACAGAAGTAAACGTCTATTTCATAAAACACTTAAAATATTACTCCTTATGTTCTTTTATCGACTTAAAAAAAAATTAATTCGTACTACCGAATGCATATAGTATGCTTTGAAATTGATTAAGTTTACGCGCCTAAATCACAAGAATCTTCGTCATCCTTCCGGAAAAATTGTTAAAAAAATTATGAGTATTCTCGCCATCCGTGCGTAACTTGATAAAAGTGTAATGCATCTCAACAAATACTAAATGTGAAAGTTGGTGCTTTTCCAAATCAAACCTCACGACAAGACCATTTATAATAAGTAACTCACTTGAAAGCGTACTACCAAAAACCTGTATTATGCTTTGAAGTGGTTTACATTGAAGCACCTAAATTACGAGAATGTTCGTCATCCGTCCGAAACACTTCATGAAAAAATGACAATTATCGCCATTCGTACGCAACGTGATAAAAGAGTAATGTATCTCAACAAAGACTAAATGTGACTGGTGGTGCTTTTCCAAATCAAACCTAACCACAAGTCCATTTATAATAAATGACGCGTTTGAAAACGTACTACCAAATACCTAAGTATATTATGTTTTAAAGTGGTTTATATTGAAGCACCTAAATTACGAGAATGTTCGTCATCCGTCCGAAACACTTCATGAAAAAATGACGACCATTCTCGCCATTCGTGCGCGACATGTTAGACGAGTTATGCATCGGTATCACAAGAAAGAAGAAAGTGCGACCATTCCAGCTGGAGCGATGCGGCTCCGCCAGGCGCCGCAGTACGCACCCAGCGGAGGCGCGGGTCGTGGAGCAAAGGCGCGAGGGCCGCGCGCGGCTCGCCGCCGGCGACCGCATCCATCGAAGTCCTTCGCGGCGAGCCAATCGGCTAACCTTGGAAGTGGCCGAGAACACACTCCAGTCTCTCGCCACCAAACAGAAACAATTCAATTTATCTCCCAGGCTCCATCTATTCCCTCCGCATGAGGGACGGGACGATATGGAGGGGGGAAGCCGGTGTCATGTGAAAGGTCAAGGCGAGGAGAAGAACGTCTTATATTTTGCGTGCCTTCGCGAGCCGTGAACGGCACGCGGTGATTTCCTTAGCGGCTTATGCTGCTGCTCTACACCTCATCTAATTCCCCCGTTAAGCGGAGCACAATTTTTAATTCTTTCCTCCCACCACACCTCCTTGGTGTCCACGTCTATATAAATGTATCCCGACGTAAAAATTCATCCCTTTCACGTTAGAGTGCGCCAAACATACTTAAGTACAGGTATGTGATAATATATTTTTTATGTATCCTCACCGCCTCAAAAACAACGCATTTTAGGCCTTTGAACAACCATGAATAACAATGTAGAAAGATGACCAACACCCTTGCCCTGGATAGGGAAATCTGCCCGGCTGGGACTCGAACCGGCGAACTCCGGTGTAGAAGGCAAGGACTTTACCCCACCCGAGACCTGCATTACTTACGGTATTCGAAAATCTGAATTGGATCAGCCATATGTGGATAACTGAGCATAGTATTATGATATAATCAGTGAAGTTAGTACCCATAAGTATTTTTGGTATTTCGAAGTAGATTCTTCTAGAACGTATAGATGATAAGTTTTTACCGATCCTGAGATGGTGTATGTAAGATAGTAATGAAACTTCAAGGGGTTAAATCTTATAAAATGATAAATTCAACTGAATACATTCATTTGGTACTAATTACATCTTCATCAATTTAATTGCTTTAAAATTATTAACGTTTTTGCACCAAGACAATTGAGCTTAGAGGAGGGAATTTAATGTTAAAAGGCAGGATTTATTCGCATCGGATGCCTATTCATTGAAACGGAGATACTCTTACATAATCCATGAGGTTTCCGTGTACTCTAGCTGCGTACATTTCATTTAGTGAAACTCATGTTCAAAAATCTCGTCGAAACAAATATCTCATATCACTATTGAGGAAGCTCGGTAGCCTAGTGTGTAGGGCTATTGGCTACGAACGGAATGGTTCCGCAAAAAAATAAAAGGTTAAGCCTCAACACGCCATAAGGATTAATTTTAAAAATAAAAAAAATAAAAAAGTGTATGTTGACTCCGTGATAGGCACCACTCCTCCCACCCAAATTCTGAATATATGAAATTAATACGTCGGTGCCTTAGTCTTGAATAAGCTTGCCGGCCTTGGTGGCGGCGGGGTAACGTGTTCGCCTGCCAAACAAGAGGTCGCGGGTTCGAGTCCCGCCAGGTTATGTTTCCCCTGTCTAGGGCATGATTGTTTGTGTACGTTTACTTGTTACCATCGCTGAATACCGCGGTATAAAATGGACAATAGGAGCTGTATCCGCTGGTTTGAGAATAAAATAAAATATTTTCACCCATCAAATCTATCCTCAGTATGAGCATTTCATCGATATCTAGCTATTGTATACGTGCCAATATGTGACATTTTCTCTCTATTCTAACCCTTCCTCCAGCGTACTTCAAGTTACTCTATATTATTTGAATCATTCACTTCAAAACAGCGACGCGGAATCAGGGAAAAATGTATCCCTTCACTGAATTCTTCATGTCCTCCACCTATATACTTGCTAACAATCAGCTGAATCATTTCCGCAAAATATATAGTGAGGGCGTGATATTTATTTCATTTTGACGTATACCTCTCGAATTGATTGAGTTGGATGAACGTAAAAAAACGATCGTTCACTCATTCTCTCAATGAGTATTTATAATGAGATGAAAGTAAAATTTATTGAGGAAGGAAACAAGCACGTACCGGATTGAAAAAGGAAGCACAAAAATCATGCCATTGGAAGTCAAGGCTTCGAGGTGACCACGTTTCATACGGCTATCAGATTCCTATGCCTTGGAACGGAGATACCCCAATGAAGATAATTCTTTGAGTTTCCGTTTATTCAAGCTATGAGCAGTGAAGTTAGTGTTATTCAAGTAAAAAAATATTGTTGAAACGTAAATATTTCATACTCAGTGCTAAATATTTAAGCTCTGCCTAGTCCACTTTCGTCTTAAATGTTTTTTTTTTCTGTTTCGATCTCAAATATGGAAATAGCGAGCAGGAGTTTGATATTATTTATGTGCTGTTTAAGGGTAAGGCACACATTGCGATAATGGCGTAAACAAGTATTAAATAGTTTCACCTGTCTCTAGTAAATCTTGGTAGCAATTGCTTCTTCTAGCGTTCCAGAAATAAGAGGTGGTTAAGATGTTGATTGATATAGTTCTTGGAAGACATTTCCCGGGAGACAGCGCCTGGGGATAATCTTAAACCAGAGGCAGAGAGCTCGGAGGGGGAAATCATGCGAGTCATTCCAGCGTCAAGGCCACAGTGGTTGGATCCCCAGAGGGCGTAACTGTGCTGTCATAAATTCAAGCAAGGCCATAGTTTGGGGTTGAAGTACGTGATACTCCCGTTTAAAAATGATTTCGATTGGTATGACCAAGGGGACTGCATAGAGAAGGCCCAATTCCATCCCATGGAAGGCTGATTTCTGTTGCCACATCGATTGCATTTAAATCCGTTTTCAAAAACGTCCGCGGCGCGGTGACGAGTGCAACGCGATTTACTTCTTTCCAATATTTTGCAGTATCGTATTTATAATTGCGAGGAATAGCATTAAAAAGTAATGAATTAGATATACCACATCATTATGTGCATAAATTTATGTTAACATCCCTAATTATACAATATTTCCGCGTGAAACTCGGATCAATTTGTCCGTCAGCGACGCGAGTGGCGACTTTTGTAAACCCATTTGGATGCGCGGTGGGTGACAACACATTTAGAAGCGGAGTTGAGGATCCTTTTTTTGTAATACTCGTAGATATGACCTATTAGTGAGTGCAAATAACTATTATTTGTTAGCCATTTTTCTTCGATGCACCTCACTCCGTCACAAATCTGAGCTCTGCTTTCACGTCCATCCGAAATATATCCAAAAGAACGCAATTAATTGCTTTTTGTGCATAAGAAAAATGTATTGTAAAGTTAAGATATTCGTTTAACTTGGATGAAAAGGCCTGAAGGCTCTATGGCTCAGCTTCCGAGTGGTTAAAATAATCTTGATAAATCGTGTATCCTTGGAAAATATATCTATTTCACATTAAGGCAAGATTTGCGGTTTCTCCATGGAAAAATATGTGATCATATCATTTTGGCATTAATGTTTTCTATACATACGAAACGTTGGGTAGTATTCCAACGTTTTTTCATTGCGGTTTTCAGTATACAAATATCATTCCTGACTTTCAAACTCGCGAAAGAAAAACCTAGAGATCTCAAGAACGGTAGTCGCTCAGCTCCACTTGCCTTGAGAATGAAGAATTTGAGAGGATAAGTTGGATATTTTTCTGTCAATCTGACTTTCAATCTGAATTTATTGGCTGAAATTGTCTTTCCATACCCTTGAGGTTTGCTACCTATTTTGAAAAATATTACTTTGACTCTGTACAATGAAAAATGTACTGTTTTTTTCCTCTACGACAGCGAAGTTTTCTGCATGTGATTGTCCTTGCATCACTATGACAGAATAGAGTAATGATCGCAAACAAATATTTCTAGCTCGTCCAGCATATGTCTAAGAATAAAAAAAATTTACGTCCATCACGTGTGAATTAAAATTAATAGGAAGGGTTATTACTTTTTGCTGAATATTTTTATTTCACTGGAGTATGTTGTCAGTCACTTCCAATTGCATGGTTTTATAATGCATTGATATCGTCCTTAATGATGAATCATTTCGTGATCAAAACATGGGTTATTTAACAATTTTTAAAGCTTGTAAATGAAATTGAATTACCACCTGGGAATATTACCTTCTAGGATTGAATAATCAGAAATGTACGTCTTTCAAAGCAATGTGTTTTCCAAAAGTTGATCTGCTCAAAAGCAACTTCATTCGTGGCTACAGATTCTGATCCATTGCAACGGAGACAAGGCTATGAAAATAATGGTTGAAGCTCTCATTACTTACTATCTTACTATCAAAAAGAACCCAAAAGATCATAGAGAGATGAAGACATATAAATTTTGAAAGATTGCTTTTTTCGGAAAACATCTACATCATAACATAATAACATAATTCTCGATTGCATTACATGACATCTACACTTATCTCACTCCACCTACCCCTTGGTTTTGAAATGCTGTCTCACAACATAAATATCACATTGGATATTACTCTCCTATTATTGCTTATGGTGCACTTTCTTGGCAACTTGATAATTTTCTTTACCTTAAAGTGCAAAGCAATAAATGAATTGTTGGTTTCTAGCAAAAAAATAGACATGTATTTACACTATATTAGTGTTGCATATTATCCACTCCTTACATGGCGAGAAAATATGTGATGGAGCACTCGAGGTGGGTGCGCAGGAGCCAAAAGCTGAGGTGAAACTTGAAACCAAAACTCCAGCATTGTAATAGGAAATGAAAAATGGATATGTAGATTTTATAAAAATCGTGCTACTTCTCCTACATCGCTAGTATGAAATACAATAAAAATAAAATATTTGGCCGAAATAAATACCCCTAAACAGACGCGACCGTTGTGGTAAGTAATACAATGAGGTCCATCATGTCATCACGGATTTTGCCATTCCAATCTACATCCCGAGCGCAGAAGGTGAAAATCTTTTTGGTTTACATTTAATGAGGAGCGAAGTGATGCTGTCATTAGATGACATTTCCTCCAAGCGGAAATGGCAAAGTTGTTGATCCTTCTATTCCTGCTTTTTTCTATAATACGGTTCCACTCAGATGGCGATACTATCTTCATTCCAACAACAATTTTGCCTTCAAATGAGGCATAATTTTCGAAATTATCACAAGAAAAGAAAACCGTCTACACATATCAGACCTCAGACGCATAATCACTAAGACGTATTCAATTCCAACGGGATGCCGCGCGGAGCAATGAATCACCCTCCACCACCCTTTAAAGAACGACCCCAATCTGCCCCTGTTAGAGGAGGGAGTCTAGTTCCTCTCCCTGGAATACCTCGCTCATTGAGAATTTTAATTGCGGGTATGTGAAGGCTCCACTCGGGACTTGAACCCGTGACCCTTCTATATACAGCCAAGCGGACAGCCTACTAGATTATTACGCTCCACATGGATATTGGTAATGAGCGGTAAAGTAGCATTGGTGCGCAGATCACTTCCGAGCTCTCATCTGACGTACGGCAGATACGCCCGGGGCAACCCCCTCCCCATCCCGCCCCCTCCAGAAAGAATGCCGCCGGGGCAAGGTCGCCCTCTCTCCCGACGGAGGATGCTTGTTATGCCCCTGGGGGCGGAGGTGGGGGCTTCTGCGCTTGTCAATCGCGGAACGCTTTGAAATTCGCTCTCGACAGAAGTCGTGGTGCGCAGATGACGCCTCCGAGATGTTGATAGGCGAGAAAGAAAAAGGGTTAGGCTCCTTGTACACACACCGATTTTGGTTGGCCGGTAAAAAACCGGCTGATTTTTTATTGGTGGAGCGCTGACTGAGTGAGGGCAGAGCTCAGTCCATACTTAGCCAAAGGTGTTTAATATCACGCATTCAGGATATAGTGGCGGATAGAAAGACGTAGAAAGGGGGACGGTCACTGCCCCCCTAATTTATGCAAAAATTGAAAATAAGTTAATCTTTAAGATGACTCATTAGTGAAAATGTTAATTGCAAAATATTAATGATAAAAAATTTTCAACATCTAAAAGAAATTTAGCTAGGTATATCAGACCTTTCAAGATGTGCACAGGATTTTACTGGTCAAACGATCACTTTCTTGGTTGTCATGATCCACAGTGGCGATTGCCGGCTGCTAACCGACTTTATATCGCTGTCGGCGTATGTCTGTCATGGTGCAAATCCCGTGCCCTCAAACATTTTACTATTGGTTTACCGGCCGTACACAATCGGTGTATGTACAAGTAGCCTTCAGGAAGTAAGATTATCGAGCCGTCATTGAGTTGACGTGAACTACCTCTTGAAAAACCAGAATTGAGACGAAAAAAGTGAGAGAATAATGACTCAAAGATTTTCTTCTAGATTGGAACTGCCGAGTCAAAAATCACGGGCCAAACCTTATTATTTAGCTTAGTCAAATCGCTCTCTTTATGAAAAACTTTTTATTGAGGTTTCATCAAATAGCCACCAAGTGATAAAAGAGATTTAATGAAGCTAAATCGTCAATGAATATTGCATAGCTGACTTGTCAAATCTTCATTTGTAACTTAATCCAAGAATCAGTATTGATAAGTAGCAGCATTCAATCTAATAATCTCGTCGTAGTTTATGCTAAGAAATCGGTACAGGTAAATTCTCACGCCCTTTTGTCATTATTGTTAATTATTCCAATCACTGCTCGTGGTTGAGTTGTAGCTGCGCTCATAAGAAAATTCTATGCAATAAAATAAGAGTGTAATATTGTCCCTTTGAAGCTCGCTTAAAAACAGATATAAGATTAACAAAACTATTATGTATTCCTTTCGATGCACTTCTACCAAAAATTAGCGAAAAAACGTATTTGCAAGTAACGATGAAATTGATGAAGTCTTATACCCTTCAAGTTTAATGAGAAGATAAATCCACTATTTATTCTCACCTCAGCCACCTGCCTAACTACCCTCGTGACGGAAGTCCGTGCGGAGCTGTCAGTCACCGGCTATTTCAAGAGGTTTACCGCCTTCGGAAAGCGAGCATTGTGAGCGGCGATCTTGACAAGAGAGAAGACAACTCAACTAAGCGCTTCGCGTGGAGATGTCCCGAAACGAGAGAGCTGAGGCGTCGCGCGGTTTGTCAAATAGGCCGACGGCTGTTGAATGCTGAGCAGGCGGTGGACGCGGCGTCTGCCTTCTGTTGGGTCCCACGGGCGGTGCGGTTGACAAATGACGCACGAGTGACCGGTGGCGGGAGGGTGGGCTGGCCGGTCAAGCGGCTTCGCGGCTCGTCCCTACCTCAACACTACCATGTTTGGGAGCGCCGGGAATTATGGTCCGGCGTGGATCGACGCGCCATTCGTTCTGTTGCCGATGAACACAAGCTCTCGGCGAGACAAGTCCCTCGAGTGTCGTTATCAAGAATATTAGACGCTTTTTTGGTGCAGCCGCGTTGATGATTCCGAGATATCCACATTGAATGAGTTGTCATGATCAAAAGGCACTATATAGACACGGCCCAAGTCTACCTTGAAGAAGTTTGATTTATGCTCTCATTCTAGCGCACATTATTCAACCTCTTCGGTCCTGGAGCATTGTATGAATACATCTACGTTTGAATCTTTAGCGATTGGCTAAGTTAAATGTGGTTATTGCTCAGTGCTTCCTGACTAATTACAGCGTCATACAGAGTCACACAAATTGCTAATGTTGTTTTCTACATGCAATTAACAAGAAAACATATAACCCAGACCAAAAATAACGCCATATGTCCCGGGACTGAGGAGGCTTATCGGTTTTCAGAAATGTCCGCAGTGAGGCGATAAGCACTGAGTCATCAGTTTATTCCTGTCTGCTATGGTGTAGTTTCATTCACGAGGGATGTCTTTGAAATGTTATTACCTTTATTGATAATGTCATGTATATCATCTTGCGTCAGCAGCTCTAATTACAGCTTATTTTGCCATGAAAATTGATTCGGTTCTGATCACATTGCCTTTTTTCTACATAATATGTGCATGCAGTAACTGACCAATTATGATCTAAAGTCTCGTGACAGGCAGCATTCGAGAGGCATCAGATTTGATTTCTTTTCCATCAATAGTTTCAAGCAAAAAACAATATTTAGTAGTCCAACCAACATATTTATAATTTTAAATCCAAGAAAAAACATTAGGAAGAAGTTTTTCACAGTTGTAAACGTGGATTCATTTAATTTTCATTTAGTTCATATTAATACAAGTCTCTCGGATTTCACTATCGAGAATGTCAGAAACTTTTTTCGAGCAACCGCATTGGTGATTCCAAAATATCCAAATCGAATGATATGCCACGGTCAAAAGGACCGCAAAGACAAGGCCCCACTCAGCCCCGTAGAATCTTGATTAATTCTGCCATTCCAAGGACGCTATTAAATATATTTTCAGAGATGTCCGCAGTAAGGCGATAAGCGCAGACAGATGCATTTTTTTACGCTTGCGAAGGCAATTATTTCAATCGCCATGAATGTCATCGAAAAACTATGTATTGAATATCCTCACTTGACTTATCGTCCTTATTAACTTACTATCTTGTTATTAAATTAAATTTCCCTCTGTAGCCCTAATTATAGCTTATTTTATCATGAAATTAGGTTTGCTCTACCATAGTGTACCGCTACAGTTGGCCACATAAAAATCGACGGCTCCTGACTGTCGCTGACGCCGTTGCGTCGTGAATGTAATTATAATGTCACGGAATACCTGTAGAGGCTATGGGATGTATGTAGACATGGTTATTCGATAGTTAGAGTAGACTACGGAAAGAGTGTATCCAATGATCTGTGGTCTTGTACCTCTTTATGTTTGAAACGGAAAATGGCAAAATAAGTTAGGCTGATTAGTTTGGTGAAGTTGATCATTGGGCTAAGTCACGCTACATACCACAGAGAAAAATGGTGCAGCATCAACGTTCAGAAATGTCGTATGCGAAATGAAGGCACTCATGAAGCTGTGTGACAGGGGAATGAAAATTGTCACTTAATATTTTTCCTCGTATTAATTTTTCATGTTAGTCTGTTATGTGAATAAAAAGGAAATGCCTTTAATTATAAAAACGAATGGGAATTATTCTATCACTAGAAGAAGTAACTTTTGATAACGCTCTGGCGATTTATGTGGTGTATGTGGATGGCCAAACTTACCAATTTTAAGGATTTTTATTGCAGCGAGGATATTTGCATTGTATTTGCAAAGCAAATAAATTGTAAAATTATTCATTCGAGAGAGAGAGCTAACATACTTTATGAGAAAAGGATTTATTCCTTTTCTTCCTCGTCCGTACTTTTTCCGTTTCCTTTAATTAAATAAACTGCTACCGTGTATTGCGTTCCGAATCTTCCTCACTTTGAGACTTTGAATCACCCTTCTTTTTCATTGTTTTCCGAGTCCTTACATCCACTTTTACCTATGCATACAATTTATTTCAAATCATAGTCGTTGCTGATTGCCTTCTTGGGCTGATATTCTGACCCTATTAGTTAGAACGCAAATTCTACTTCATGCTTAATCATATTTATTTTATGCTTCATGAATAGATTTTTTCAATTCGAACAATTTTTGAATGACTCTTTCTTATTGATATCTGCCTGGATCCTACTAATAATTAATCCAGGGTTCACATATCTGCATCTATGAAAATTGTATTGGGTCGAGGCATAATCTTTGCCTCCATAACGGTAGAAAATACCTCTAATTATTTTTCCGCGTATAATGGCATATCAGGCTTAACTTGGTGGAAGTTCTTAGTTTCCACTCCATGTATAAGAGTAGAAGTAATTTTCCACTTAAAAAAGCATGTAAAACACAACCGAACAAATTTGGGAACCTAATGACAATTTTATGGTACGCCTTTCTCAGTAAATCAATGGAGAGAATCTCAATGAAATTATAAATAATAATTAAGTTATTATTTAATAATATTCAAATTAATTGTTTATCTTTGCAAGGAAGTATTTCGTCACATAGGGGAAACAAATCTTGAAAAGGGGGGGAGCACAGAAAAGAAGATGGTGGTTTTCCATCACAATAAATTTAATCGTTTCGATTACCTGACATAATCCCATTGAAATTGCTCTAGCTGGTGTAGACTTAGCCCATCTTAGATTTACAATTTAGTCCATCACGTCAGAGGCAACGGTGAATGCATTTGCATTACCAATGCACGGATTTGGAGATGACCAATATATTTTGATCCTTATCGTATTTACGATTACGACTTATGGTAATTTGTTTGATTTTGCATTTGCAAAGCGTATATTTCGATACTTTTCTGTTTAATCCTCATCTGTTCTCAATCTTAATCCCACCCGCACGACTGATTTTGCATTTGTTTTCATTGCAAACACTTTCGATTTCATGTATGTATGCTCAAATGAAATTGATTACCATAGCCGTTCATGCACTTTTCAAATCCCTTCTTCTTGCTAATTCATTCCTCTGATCTACTTTTTCTGGGACACTGAAGTTGAACGTGGAATAGATACAAGGCCGCAATTATGATCTCGATAATTCCCATTGTCAATCAATTAAGAATTTAACTCTGAACCGCACTGTTATTTATAATGTGAGTATTTGTAACTGGAGAGGAAATAATTTTATTACTTAGACTTATAACGCTGGTTGCGATTCGGGATACTTAAGGAAAATGAGAAACCCGTACAGTCCCAGTCTCTGTATTATTTTGACAAACTTTAAACGAGTTCATTTCATCGGATATATTTTGATCCTTTGTATGCACGAAAATCAAGAGTCGATTTTAAATTGTTTTCGTGTCACATGATATCTGAGATGGCCTATTTTGCCCATAATTTGGTGTCATTTGTCAGAAGCTAGGGTGAATTTATTTAGATAACAGATATATGGATTTGGATTTCAGCATTATGTTTTATATCTTATTATAATTAACAACGATTTATCGTATTTTGTTAACACGCACCGTGAATATATTTTCTCCGCATGGAAAGGGTTCATAAACTTCTTCCTCGTAGACACAAAACGGCGAATAAATTGTCGCCTCAAAGGTATCGTTCTCTCCTTGCAGGAAACGCGAATTGTCTACCTAGGAAAAAAATCCTCAGCTATGTGTGTGAGTACATGTCAAGGTTCTTTCGTCGTGGGATTTACTGAATCCGATGTCCAAATTTAAATCGTAAATGAAGCTGGAACGGATGAACAACACGTACAAGTTGTGAGAGACGGATGAGAATAATCTGGGGTCGTTCAAGATATTGGTATTGGAAGAATAGAGATGAGATAATAGGAGATAGAGGAGCGTGCGATGTGGTTCCTTGGGTGGTCGATGAGCTCAGGAATCTGTAAGAGTAGATGAAGATGAAGAGTGGATGAGTAGATGAAGGGTGGAGCGCTTACAAAGAATGCTAAGAGTGGCGAAAGAGAGACAAATTCTGTGTCAGTGGAAGGGAGACTCTTCCACTGACCCAGTGGCTGAGGCTGAGGTATCTGATGAGCCACCCTACGGTGTACAGACTATAGTATGTTATGGAGGAGGCGACATACTGCTAAGGTAATGGATATATTTCAAGTGTAACATTTGAATTTGCGCCTTAAGGAAGGGTAGGAAAGAAAGGATGGAAGGAAACCCAGCGTTAAAATTGGCTTGCTCAAACAAAAGTCGGCAAGGGTACCACGACTTAACGTCCCATCCAATGGACGGACGGTCTGTATTGGGAGTGCCCTGTATAAAGTACTCAATCAGTGATCGGGTAGTCTGGAAAACCTCTGCCGGGAATCGAACTTGAGCCCCCGAGGTGAAAAGCCATTTCTCTAGACATCGCACCAACGCGGAAACAATTTCGGTGTTCTGGTAAAATATGTCTTGGTTTTATTATAATCCCATGATCTGGCTGGATAACCTTTTCCATTACACTTTTTACCTCATTGTTTTTTTTTCTTAAAACAAGGCCTAAAACTTGAATAATTTCCCTTGAATCAAGGTATTTAATTTTATGACTTAAAGACTTTCTAGATCCAGGCCAGAATCTTCGTTGGAATATAATTAGTTCCAGATCAATGCCATTAGGCCGAAAGCGAAGCACATAATGGATATATTTCAAGTGTAACATTTTCTAATCAAACGTTTTGTGTTAATTTTTTGTTCGATTCAAATCCAACTTTGTAAATTGTATTGTTAAATAGTGGCTAATGCCATTTATATTTATTTCTTAACAATTTTGTATTATTGAGCAATTAGGCATGCTCATGGTACAGGTTAACCTGCAATTGATTCATGCTAGCGTGGAAATTAGCTCTCACGGAATATTTTTACTTTAATAAGAATATGTAATAAAATTTCGGAGACGAAAAGTGATTTTCGGAAATCAACACTAACCATTTATTTTCATTAATATGGGTGCTTCTAAAATATCTACTAGAATAACCAAGTCTTTTGATCAAGTCGCCAACGAATGCTATTCCACTAATATTACGCTACAGATTAACGGAACTGATGGTCATATCACATGTTAAGCAACATAATTACCCTCAATATGATTACTTGTACAGAATATATCTTTATTCGTTCTATTATATGCATTGAATTGACTGATACGAAAAAAAATTGTCTCACTATAAACATATATGTCGGTACCGAAGGTATGAGGTGCACGTTGAATCTACTGATTTTTGTCACCGGTAGTTACGGTAGGTTAACGATGATTCATCAAGATCTTTTAAAGCATTCCTAACTAAATGAAAATATTTTGACTGTAACTCTAAAGTAAGGATAATTTAGGAAGAATGGAGTACATGGAACGGTTTCATTTATAGTTCGATGACATGCAAACTGAAGTATGGGTATCTCTATACCTCTACGCACTCAGCGTATAAACCCGATGATTTGTTTGGATGGTCAATGGTAGAGCTCACCTCGGACTAAGTAATAGGCGTGTTAAATTCACAGGGTAGGTTGGGCGATCAAGGAAGGATACTCAGGGTAGTGGCGGCGAGTTCTTTACCCTGACCAGCTCGCATTGAGGATTTAGGTGGGGTTCTCGCTCTAGGACTCGCTCGCATGACATTGAGGATTTAGGTGGGGTTCCAAAGGCTTCACCAGGTACCTCTACCCCGAGCCCTTTGATCAGAATACAAGCTCTCTGCCTATTACGCTCCCTTATTATCACTTGAAGGAATCATATTTATTCAAATATTCAGGGATAGATCTCATAGACTTCAGTAGGGTGGTTTCCTATTATTTTTTATTGCCTAAATCGAAAGATTATTACACCTGGAGCACGCATTTCACGCTTTTAGATTTTTAAATGACGATATCTATTTTTCGCGATTAAATGAAAAGTGAAAATTTTCAAGTGCACGAAAACGCGACGGCTAAGCATGAATGCCGGGAAACCCCCATGTGACGTCGTTCTGGCTCCCGCTTCCCCCGTGTGAGGTGACCTTTGGGAAAGAATATTGTGCGCCGCTGCGATGCTGGCTGCTAGCAGGTAGCGCTTGGCTCAAATAAGGATTACTAATACCTTATCAAACGAAGGAAACTTTCCGACTATAGGCAGTTTTAATCGGTGATTATTAAGAGATGTTTCCCTGAAGTCTGTGCCTCATGCATGCATTGGTAATCTCAGACGATGTAAAACTCCTATCTACTCGTATAGAAACTAGGTCCCTGTGACGTCACGTGGAGTGGAATCACATGGGCGCCAATCTGGCCTTTTTTAAATGAGGTTAAAATTGACCATTGCCATTCGTCTACGCTGGGAAGTCTAAAACCAAATAATTTTTACATTATGAATACACTGATGGTGGGTAACGAATCGCAATCAATGCCTTTCGTTTTCTTTGATAAAGGAAACTACCCTATTATACTCTGCATATAGATTGCACGAAGCGGGAGAAAGTTTTAATATGCAAACCTCTGGCAACTATTTCAATCCCGTTGCGTATTTGATGTCTGGTTTTTTCAAGATAGCATTGCATTGAAGCTATCTCGGATCTCACGCAAGGTAAGATCCTCTACAACTCCTTCATTGAAGGAGATATGGCGTACTCACAAGAAAATCCTTGTTCCCAGACGCCTGGTGCCTGCGTTCCAGAAGACATATTAAGTAACACCACGCCTGAATACATTGATTCGTTCAATTTGCCTAATTGAATCCGGTTCACGTCACGTTAAACTCAAGAAAATGTCTTTTTATTGGCAGTGCTAATAAAAAATCGGGGATTATGCATTCATAGGGGTATGATTATTTTTTCGCCACAAAGTGCATTTGGTTAAATCGTGGATAATTGTGCCCTGAATCCTGTGACCTCCGACGGTTACTAGTCATTTGTCACAATCGGAGGGTGCATGCCAGCAAGCACGCCCATCTGCTGGAGTATTTAATGAGTTTGCTTTCCGTCATTTTTCCTCATTAAATCCTCTAACTCGCGGGAGCGGAATATGTATTCACAAGGCCTCGACAAGAATTGAATGGACTGCGATGGCGGAAGTGTTGGGGAACGTGTTCTCATTGTAGCATGCCATGTCTTAAGTTTCCTTCCTGCCGCCCCTTGCTCGTCCTTCCATGGATCAATACCGGTACCGGCTAGTTCTTCATTTTTTATCTCCAGCGTGGAATTTTTCCATTTTACATTTCTGCGCCGTCTTCCACTCCACAAATGGTACTTTTTACACGCTTTTGACACGATTTTCACACTTCCTTTGTTAATTTTCTTCGTTTATTTGTGTATCATCGATGGAATTCTGTAATTTATTTTTGACCTATCCATTTTCGAATTTGCTTGAAGATTTTAATGTAGATCTGATCCATAAAAAGAGGCATTCTTACACTATTACTATGTCTTTAGAGGCATTGTTAGCCACCTTTTTTAAGAGTTAACATTTTCATTAATTGCTTATCTTCAGGGTAATCATTCATTTTTTTACTAAGTACTAATGAGCTTATTTTTCACTTTTTAGAGAATTTTATGGTGTTTTTGGAAAGAGTGGTCTTTTTTACTCTTGTATATTTTTATTATGTGCTCAACTCGCTCCGTCTGTTTCATCGATAGAATATTGTGTTTCATTGTTAACGTGCATCTCATAGAGGGATCGGCTTGCAAAATTGCACACACATGGGCGTACCCAGCGATGGACAGGAGGGGCTGCTGCCCCCCCCCCCCCCAGAAGCAAAAATCGCAAATGTCTTTAAGGAAAATAATACTTTTTTAAGTAATTAATTTGAAAAACTAATAACAGCTGTTACAGTTTCCTTAAAATGTTGATTTCATTCACCTTTTCCATGCTTAAATCTTACCTACAACTTGAACAACCATGGTTTGCGCCCCCTAGTTTTGATCCTGGGTACGCCCTTGTACGAAAATGCTTGCTTCTGATGACAATACAAAAGCTAATCATCAGCCATTTGAATTTTGTTCCATTTTGATCTAATTAAATAAATCTCCAACTAGTTTTAAATTTTCGACACAAATGGCGATTGAACTTTTGAGACTGAAAGTTGTCGAAGGAAACGAGTTCAAGCCCAGTCACTTCCGAATTTATTTTTCAAATAAAAAAAAAACTTGAGGTTTAATGTAGAGCTCATAAATACATTAAATATGATAAAAATTTTCATCATTATATGTCAGAGGAAATTTTTCAAATCTGCCGCTGATGGAATTTGGAAAAATGTAATTTTTGCTGCAAAATCGAAACATTTTTCAAATTCTCAGAAACTATATCTACTGGATGAAGACGAAAAATTCTAGAATTTCTTCCATAGCTTTTTCTCATTTATTTCTTTAACATCTAAACCGCTGAACTTTCCGACCCCACCAAAACCGCGGCATGGGACTCTTTTGTCCCATTAACAAAATACGTTGATCCTGTCATGTTTAAGTATAATTGACGGTTTTTTGTGGTTTGTGTGAACAAAACACGTGTTTAGGTAATGTTTAAAACGTTTTATTAAGTATAACTAGGTATATATAATAAACAGTAAACTTATTTTGACGTGTTGGTTGCAAGCTCAGACCTGCAGACGCGCCGGGCAGGGGTGACGCTGCCGGCGCTGCATGAGTAGACGGCCGGCGCAGTGCACAGATTACTCACTTCTGCGCTTCTAACTGGCAGAATAACGGTATCTGTGCATCGATCCCCTTCGTAATAAACTGTTATTATGCTAAATACAAAATAAGTGTACAAAAAAAACTGAAATTGCATGTTTTCCCCGTATGGGACAAAAAAGTCCCATCCCGTGGTTCTAGGTAAATCGTCGTTTTCCTCGCGAACCAAACTTTGTACAATATTTTCGGTATGACCATTCAAAAGAGCATAAAAAATGAGTAAAAGTCAGGAAATCTCAAAAGGATCTAACCACTAGTATGAATGGCAAACATTTGCAAAGGGCGATGGGACAAAAAAGTCCCGTCCGCGGTTCTAGTGTTAACAGCTCCGGTTCAATCGATTAAATGATTCACCGCGGCAGAATAGGAAATAAAAATTAAATAAGACAAGGTTTAAAAAATCATGTCTTGAAGAATAAAGCGCTGGTTCTGATTATTTTCAGATATAAATAATGAGTGCGAATCCCTTTTCACCTATCAGGGTATCCAGTTTGGAATGAGTTCATAATATCATTAACTTATCTGCGAAAGGGTTGAGGACGATTGATTTTTCGTCGCAAATAACTTGAGAAGAATAAGTCGGATCGAGGAACCAATAAACATTGGTATTATTAAAGGCTGTATCATATTCTCTAGTATAAATAAACTGAAGTTAGAGGCCATTTTGTAAAGGGAAAAATCAGTTAGCAGAAGTCAGAGGCCATTTTTTAAAGGGAAAAATCATTTAGCATGCTCCATGAAAGGGAAAAATCCTTCCTGAGCATTATCCAGTCGCTGGGTGGGAATGCTTTTGAGGAGGAACACGATTTCTTTCCTCGAGGTACCCAAGCAGAATGTGAAGGAAACAAATTCGGCGAAAAGTAGGAGAGGTTAAAAAAACTGTCTTACCAACTTCTTCGCATGCCAATATAATTTGCTCTCATTGATGCCTTAGGGAAATAATCGAGTACCTGGAAGTCCGATTATTCCGGGTTTATCGGTGGAAATTCAGGTTTTTCGCGTGGTATCCAGGGCCGCAAGCGTAAGTTCCCAAAACGATGACTTCCATCGTAATATAATAAGAGTCATGGTGAGCCTTGCATCATTCTTGGAAGGCTACTTCCTTAATTTTTCTTCTCTCAATCACAAATAATATGAGAGTAGTCACGGCTAATTTTCTTCATGTTGGTGGTTAAATAAGGAATGCATGCCTTGAGCTGGAGAATAGGGATAAATATACATGTTTATACGATTATGATTTACTTCCTTAAGAATATTTTTTTTCATGGCGAACTTCATCCGTTGGTGTATTTCCTTAAGAATTTCAATTTAGTTGATTTATTACAATATTCTCTCTATTAAATTATTGTATTCAGGTCATACTGCTCTTGCTTAAGATTAATTATCATGATCCAATTAAAATGCAATGCTTTCAGGATCACAGTCTGCATTTGCTGCAATATTTTCTCGATTTGATTCAACCAGAGCTGGCTTAACTTAGTGAAATTTCACCGTGACAATGGGAAGGAACGACTTAGTAATTTTATACGCAATATTTATCCCCGTAGCGACATTTATGTATCGCTGCAAATTGGGTGAACGAATGTAGTCTAGGAAATTAATTGGGTTAATAAGCGGGACACATGGGTACATATACCTCTAATGTTACCTTGAATAGAGATTACTCCCATCATTAATACCAGAATTTTACAAATATTACGATAGCTGCAAAAAGCACAAGATTTATTTGAAGAAAAATCATTTTAAATGGTTTATTGTGAGAAGCATAGAATCCTTTGGCAATAAAACGTTATGTAACTATCTTGTCCGCGAAAGAATAGAAGCAGAAAGAAGAAAGATTTTTCGCCACGAATAGCTGATAAAGTAGGCAACGCGTCATGAAATGGAAAATTTGAGTCTCTCTCGTTCTTAAAACCCTATTGCAATCGATAAATAAAAATAAATAGGTAAAAAAACCCGCTGTGGAGAAAGGTATCAACGCCTTTAACTCAGTTAATATTGCATTGAGTGGAATCAAAGTATTCTGTCCAAGAGAGGTAAAACATCATGGGCCATGCAATTAAGTTTTATACCCAGTATATTCTGAAGAGACATGATTTTGGTAAATATTATGGAAAAAATGTTTCAGAGTGGAAAAAACTGCATCTGTGGGTGAGGATAAAAAGGGCTGATCCATGTTTTATGCTAAATAGAATCTACAAACGGAAGTGGGTGTAAGGATTACGTTTTATTCGGTTATTTCGGTGTTATTATTACGGTTCGGGGAGGGGAAAAATATGCGTCGTCATTTTCCTTGTATCGATTTATAACTTCTTCAGAAAAAAAATAAGGAGCTCTTTTTGTAGAGAATAAGATTTAGTTTTTATGTCCTATTATTACATTGCTAGTTGTCAGAGTTCTCGAGTTATTCACGAAAAACGTAAAAAAGTCGCATTTACACCCACACATCTCCAAGTTCCTTTTGTAGAGAATAAAATTAATTTTAATGTCGTATTATTGCATTGCTAGGTGTCCCCACACATGTTCCCCACACACCTCCAAGGGGCCAAGAGTTTCTCATACGGTTTGGTTCAGCCATCCTGCAAAAATATGTGACGACACGAAGTTTTCATCCGGTAAGCTATTTTCGACATTCGTTCACTACACCAATAATGCCACTAGCAACAGGAGCGCAGCTAGGAATTAGGGCTGGGGGGGGGTTAAGGCACAACTAATACTGGGGTGTCTGGGGGTGTGGAATACCCGCCGGGGTAAGCGGTAAGGGAGGTGCGGTGGCACTCCTTTAGACATTTTTCAAGATAAATGGTTCAAAATGGTGAGTTTTACGGCTTTCGGACGGATATTTTATTAATATTTACATCATTCTGTGAGTAACATTATTCCAATTAAGTAAAATGGATATATCATCAAAAATTTCTGAGCTCTGGGGGGGGGGTTTATCCCCCACTCCCCCCCCCCCCTCGCTGCACCACTGACTAGCAAAGCCTAGGATTTCGCATATGGAAGTAAATTCAAACCATTTCCGATAAACCAGTGAAAAAAGAACATCGAATTTTATCACGGCAAAATTATAACACATTATCTCAATATTGTACCGGCTACAGTCGAATATAGGGAAGGCAGCTAACTGGTCACGATTTGGGGGACGGGAGCGGAGGGAGGGGGCCCACGCTGTGTTATCCTGTCATCAGTGAGCCCTTTTGCGGTTGAGAGGTCAAAAGAGCGGAGGGGACGAGTGATTAAGGGATGAGCGTGTAAAGAGGTGGGTTGGCCGTGAAGAGGTGAGTCCATCAATCAAGCGGGCGCCGCGCCGCAGGGTCGTGTGCTTGCGGTTGGGCACGCGATTAGCGCTGCTTCCGGCCTGCTCACCTAAGGGTTATATTACGCTCTAGACTGGACACCGACTTTCTCGATCACAGCTTCAGCCTTTCCTGATATGCATGTATGTACGCACCGTATCTGTAAATTCTCCGCTTGGCAAGGGTTCATGTGCCACAAAACATGTGTATGTATGTATGAATGGTTTTTTTTATTCCAATGCGATATCAAAATTAGTTAAAATAATTTAGCGCACCGATTCTTATTCAGCAGTAGATAATTTACAAAAACCTAAGAATTGACATCTTGGCCAATGAAATTCAGATTTTTTTCTCTCTCAAATTTTTTTTAACATTGAAACCCCATAAGGCAAATTCAAAATTTTGGTTTGGACCCACATTGTGAGGTCAAAGGATTAAAATTGTAAAATTTCGCTTATACTCAACAATACTTAAGGCCTTTCCTCATAATTATGCCAATTTTCATGCACATTTCTCAAGGTGAAGTTACTAAGATTAGAGGTCAAATATTACACACGATCTGTGGGACAGTCTGTACGAACCGCGTTGAATTCGTCGTAATGCTCCTCCTTAAACCATCCTGACTTTTCTCCCATTGCAACGAGCATTTCATACAATAGATATTCTAAAAATACGTGAATTGCGTATCTCACTCAAACCCAGTGTAGCAATTTAATACAATAATTTAGTAGATAGTTGGGAACGATAAATTATAACGAAAAAATGAGTCTTCCTCATTCAGCCATTTTCTCATTAAATTAAAAAGAAATAATAGCAAAAGTTTCCACCCACTTTTCACGAGTTGGTGACGTCATGGAAACTCTGGTTTATAGAGTCGCTCAGGAAGATCCAATACGGTAAAAATTGCTCATTTGAGTGGTATTGGCAAATAATCCTCGTGAGGCATGCGAGAGGTCGGAAGTAGCAGGGTAGCGGTGTGCTGCTCGGCCGAAGTCAGATACGTCATGAGCTTCCCAGTGAAAGGATTGAGTTCGTCGATATTTCGCCACAAATAGGTAGCTCGAGATATATACAACGGATCAAAAAACGGAGAAATACGCGTTTCTTTATTTTTCAAACGTCATCGCCACATTTAACATTAAAAAATGGTGAAGGAGCCCATTGTGTCCACAAAAGCTCTGCTGTCTTAAAGCAAAAGAGAATCTTGTTGCTATACACGGTATTTACAAAGCCATATACGGTATCTTTCCCACCTAGCAACTGGGTAGGAATGGTACCGCATGTAACAATGGATGAACGATTTGGAATCGCCTTCAATATGAAAATGTCACACGAAAGTGTAGTCAAAAAGCAGCCAATACACGCGATGAGAAGAAATAAGGTATTTCAACATTTTATTAGACGTTACTAACATTATGCCGAAACATTTTATTTTTAGATTTATCATTTAAAGCAGTATTATTAGACCAACAGAGATTAGAACCCATTAGCGGATATTTCAGAACGTACATTTTAAAATGTCAGTGATTAAACTCGAGGATTTGTTTCGGTAAGTGGAGGTTGTGCTCAACGCGGACTAAGCCTTGTGCCTTTCAAACTAAGCGAGTCAGCTCTTTTCCCTTTTTATTTTCACTCTTACAATGACACTGCTTTAAATACCTAAACGCCGTTACGATAATAAACATTTTTTCTTATGCCTTTGATTGCTGCAATTAACATCAGTGAAAAACTTGTCGTATGATCAAAATGAAAACTATTAAATATACTTGGAGGAAGAGTTCTCGGGTTTCCAGCCGGGTCCAAGGGTTTTTCTGCACCGACGTTTCGAAGGCTAAGTCTGCCATCGTCTCCAGGGTGAATAAGTCTGCCATCGTCTCCAGGGTGAATAAGACGATGGTAGACTTCGAAACGTCGGTGCAGAAAAACCCTTGGACCCGGCTGGAAACCCGAGAACTCCTCCTCCAGTCTATTCGCCGGGAAAACCTTAGATCCTTCATTATAAAATATACCGCCGTGACAAAAAATAGAGCCCGATCCACCCAGATGAGAGCCGGACCCGCTCACCACTACATCAAATAACCCTGTACGAGGCATGGTGCTATTTTGGGAATACACTTGTTAAAAATACGGCTCGGAAATTAATTAATTAGTCAAACTTAGGCCCATTCAATGGAACCACTATCAGTTCAGAGATGTGTTCGCCATTCCGAATGCCATAAAAAAGACGGCATTGAAAAAGGCGTTGCAAGGTACGTGGTCTTCCCTTGTTAGAGGAATTTTATTTTGGGTATCCAAAGACCGGTTAAATTTAGGTAGACATTTTAAAAGTGTATCGACCAAATCGAGGGCCCGTCTTTGCCTTCTAAATGTGGATTTAAAAGAAGATGAATCATTGCAAGAGGGATCCCCTCCAGGGGTCAAATTTGAGGTTGCCGTTAGGGTTGGTGCAGGGGTGCGCTCCGGAAGCGGCTGTTTGCTCGTCTACGGTGCGCAGAGTGCTTTGTTCACGGGAGGAGAGAGCACATGGCGTGTCGGAAGCTCCGCTGTCAACAACCGACGCCGCAGACGAACTTAGCCTTTCATTCCCCTTATCCCCCATTACTCTAACCACGTGACGTCACCCTGTAGGCCGCCATTCATTCCTAAAGCCGGTGTCCCCCGGTCATTTTTTACAATTTTTTTTCTTAAATCGCTCTGCTGTTCATTTTGTCGTCTTGTCCGGGTCAAATCTTGCAGCTCAATTTTAACCCAATTCCCGACTGAAATTTTTAGGTTATCTCAAAAATAGATGGAAATATAATATTCTAGCAATTTAATTATGAGATACGAAGTGAAAAACTTTGCACTTTCCACATAAAAATGTATTAAACTACAGTCGAATTGCTTTGATGCACTGTAGCGTTATCAACACTTAACCAAGAAATTAACCATACCAATATAAGTACAAAAATGCACACTCGCTAACATTTGAGATATTGGACTGTAGTTTAATAAATTTTTATGTGGAAAGAGCAAAGTGTTTCACTTCATATCTCATAATGGCTCTCCATAAAGTATCTGCCTCATCCATCCAATTTAATTATGATTGGCACTGTATCTCGAATTCAGTTTCGAATTAAAAATTGAATATGGATAATAGTTTTAAAAATGGCCCACAAAATCCGATATCAGCACTGGGATCATTAAAAGGACAGGGAGCTAGTTTGTCACATTAGTATTTCTACTTAATTTTCAAAAGAATTTAGATTATTGCATTGTAAGTTTTAGTAAGTAATTCAGAAATATATCGATTAAATATTGTATCCAAATCAAAAACTTTGGTTAAAGGTCTCGCGAGTGATTAAAGCTATTATTGATATTTTTCAGGTGCACCCCGCCTACTTATTCGGTTTTTTCCCGAGGTTTTCTGGCCCTTGCTGGTAACTTTTCATCGGGAATGAGGATAGCTTTTCCGTAGCGAGTATTTAAAGTCCATTAAAGTCGGCGGTGGCAGAGTATTCAGCTTCGGCAAACGCGATTGACTTTTAAAATGCCAAAGTGATCGGCAAGAGGACAAAATTAGAACGTCGACCAATCCGTGGGGCGTTTGAGTTAAAGAAAAGCGACCAGAATTTCAAAAGGGATGGCGGCTTAAATTAGTCACTCGTGGAATGTTGCTCTGAAATTATGCAAAAATAAAAAAGAACTACCCCTCCCATTTCACCCTTCCCTTCATGATCTCTTATAAACACCCTTCACGAAAAAGCTACATTTAATCCCAAAGAAAAAGTGACCAGCAACGGCCAAAAAACGTTGCGCAGCAAACCGAAATAATAGTCACTTCAATAAGGTCGGAAATATCACGAAAAAACCTGCGTCACAACGACATCGGACGGATGATCTTCTTCTCTTCTGGGAACCTATCGTCTGCCAACCTGTTTAATAAATACTTCCCTTCCATTTGGTTTTAAAGTAGGCACCTAAGCAAAGCCTCAATAATTTCTTCCCTTCTCCTATGAAAACCACCCCATAAATGTCTTTTTAATATTCCCTTTTCTCTTTCGAACTGACCTCGCTAAACCCTAAGATGTATTTATAATTCCCTCCTGAAATTCGTATTCGACATACTTCATCCGTGCCATCATTGTCCTAAGCACCCTCGTTCATATTTTTACCGATGAGTTTCTCTGATCCTTTTTGAGCCTCTCGTTTTATTGCTTCTCCATACTATTATCTCAGTTCAAGTACTTGGTTTTATGACGACCAATGAGACTTTACCTCCAATGGAAGTGACTCTCGCCGCTGTAGATCAGGGGCCATAATTTTCGGTATCCAAGACTTGGTAGACCGCGTCCAATATATTTGAGGAAAGAGTTACAGCGGTGTCCGGCATCAATTTTAAAAGCGTTATTAATGTGACAGGATCGCATTACCTTCCATAATGCCCTCTAACCTTCTCCTTGGATATATGCTCCTATATCAGGACCGGCAAAAATACGTTCCACCCATCCAGCCACCAGGGTCAATGGAACTTCATTTTCAATTGGCAATGGTGACCGGGGTGGAGAATTGCAGAAATGAGGAGCGTTGGCTTGGCCAGCTTGGGATGAGACGGGAATTAGTGAAGTGGCATTTACTTGCTTATATTTACGGCGGAAAACAGCAGTTAATAAGGGCTTTATTTTGAGTTGAATGTCATGGAGGGAATAGAAATGATGAAGGTAGAATGGTCAAGCAATTGCATTCTTGAGCTGAAAGGAAAGGCGGTTCATAAGGCTTGAATTGAACACTAAGCGAACATTTAAGCGAATTAGGTTGGGAACCTCTATAGGCTCGGAGGCTGCACTCTAGGCTTGGGTTGCTTGAACAATTGAGAACAGATATCTTTAAGAGCAACGCGAATAACATCATCTTAGATCATTACTATATTAAATTAAGAGAGATATTAAGAGAGCGATAAATTAAGAGAGATATGTTGCCGAGCGGATAAATGTGGGAATACGTTTTTACCCCTAACTATAAAGGATTAAATCAATGCTTGTCGTAATTTTGTTTGAGCATTTGCTTTTCATATGGAAATGAATGGTGTCCTTATACCCCCTGCCATAACCCTTTTTAGACGGCTCGCGAGGTTGTATGCAGATGTAAATGTAGATTAAAGGTACATTATGTAGTTACATACAATCCTCTAGTAACAACAACGGTTCTCATCATACTCGATAATCAGCGCAAACATTTTTAAATATCACTTGGCCTTGATTGTCAATATCATTCTATAACAAGTTCAATGTGATTCTTAATGTTACCATTTTCCCATAACTTGTTCTGAGAAAATGCGTTTAATCTCTAAATTAGGCTGCGCATGCAGATGAAATAAATTCCTCATCTTTAATACCAAGTTAAGTACCATAATAAGCTGATTACTTTTAGAACCATATTTTTTAGTCCCTATCACAGCCAAAAATGTTTTTAAGTATTTTCGTCTAAGTTTTGAGGAAGAAACAGGAATAAAACTGTGACGTCCGTAGCTTATCTTCCTTAAGGACTCCTTCACCGTCGCATTCCATCAGAGAAAACTTTTCCCATCGCATGCTAACTATGGCTCAGGTAGCTTTCGATGAATAAATATAGAACATTGATTTTCTGAAGAATACGATAACGCAGCGAAAACGTCTAAATTGACTTGTGAAGAAATTCCAGCGATAATGAAATTTAATCATGTGCCTTTGTTGTATTCAATGGTTCTAATGGATTTATTTGTGAATTTTTAGTTTATATTCCATCACTTCATAAAGTTTTTCTCCCATCAGTTCATATTTTAATTGCAAAATTTCACCTGTGAAATTTAAGCGTTGATCAATTTTATGGGTTTTAAAAAGGCGGAAAACTGGGGAATATGCCGTTTAAAGAACTGTTACTCTACCACTTTGGTCAACGGCTTCTTTTGCCTTTGCTTCTATAAATTCAAGCTAAAAAGTTTCAATGAAAGGCATTTTAATAGCACCACATTTTGGATATACCGCTAAATATAGTCGCAAGGACACCAGCTTTGCCTTAAAGAGTTGAAGGTTTTGGATTCTTGCTGGGCATTTTTTTGACAACCCATCAGGTGAGTTAATTTAGTTCAGACCTTTCTTTTCGTTCCATCTTATATTCTTGAAATACCTTAACACAGGCAAGAACCTTAGTGGAGCGTATTCAAATTCTATCACGCAACTTCGTTTCGCGTGCAGTGCTTTTTCTTTCCCAGCCAATTATAATCTTATATGGGAGGTTAATGTATGAAATTACGCTTTTATTTGTAATTATGGTTCCTCTTAACACCTTCAAATCAGTGCATTAAAGTGACACCGTTGGACCTTTCAGTATAATTTGCGGTTTGAGTCCGATATAAAGTAATTGGCGTTCAACTTTCATCCTTGTGATGTGGATTTTGCTTTATTTTCGTGAAAGTTTATTGGTCAGTTTAAAAAATATTCGATGACTAAAGTTAATAAAATAATATTTTTATTCCGCTCACAGCAACTAAAAATGAACTATATGAAATGATGAAGCAGTTCAAGAAGTCAAAAGTGAAAGGCCACAATCATTCGTATGAGCAAAATAAAATAAAGCCGTGTTTAAGAATTATTTTTCATTGAAAGCAGCATTAGTGAATATAGGAATGTCAAAAAGAGAGACTCAGCTTCATTAATCAACATCATAATTTAATGAAAATTTTCTCTATTCCTTAGAAAGGCTATCCTTTCGAAAAACTGAGGGTTTTTTCTATTTATGACATTTCCAAAGTCTAATATTGGTCATAGGATTTGATCATCGTGAATTTACATAATCTAAGCATAAAGCATTCGTAGTTACAGAGGTTTCCACCTTCACTTATAAACTAAATTGACCCTAAGGTGTTTCCTATGGAGCCGCATAATAAAGTCCGCATCGATCGCGTATTCAGTCGCGAAGCATGTAGTGATTGCTGCCAAGCACGACCGTTAAAATCACGATTGCGACTGGTTGCAATCAAAGACCTTAGATTTAGATAAGACACCGATTGAAACTTCACGGGTCGCAATCATTATCTCACTGTGGACAGCGATACCTATAGGATAAGACGCGTTATACGTCCCATAGAAGCTAATACATCTTGATAAGTCCTCATGCTATCTTTTTTACTGCCTACCATCGAATAACAGGACTTAAAATCCACATTCACTTAAATGTTAGCATATGAGTTTCTGAATCATTTAATTGAAAGGCAATGAATAATTTTTAGACCTGTTTCACAATTATCACAATCTTTATAACATAATCAACCAGGATGAGTGATATACCTATACTGTCTTGTGAAATCATTTTTTTTAGTATAACAGGTATTAAACGCTATTAAAGGTTGGTTAATTGAGGATACATGCATATTACTGGCTCAGTATGTATCTTCCAATATAGTAGCAGATTAAATACTATTCTACGACACAATGAAGTGTATCGCACAAAGAGAGCTAAATTGATTAATTGGATAGAATTATTTCTTGCTCATTGTAAAATTTAAAACACACAGTTGAAAGCATAAAAGGTTGACTTTGAATAATGCAAGATCTAAGGAAAACTAACGATATTAAATTCCATAAGTAAAATAATACAGTCATTGAAACGATAATGCGAAGGACTCGAGAAATCAAGCCATATAGTCCGAGGTCAATGGATACCTTAAGGGGCAGGGAGGTGTGCTCTACCATGTTTAAATTGAAAACATAGCATTCTAATAGAGACTCTATACGAACTAATACTCTGCTGTTGACGGTGTGTCTTGCAAGTCAGCCATCAAGATTATTTGGCCAAAAAGCATTAAGTCAGACATGGATGCTGTCAGCATAAACTGAAATATCGCCCGAAACGCCTCTCAAAGGTCGAGTCTTTTAGCCGTTCTCTGTTCAAGGTTTCATTCGTTTCTTAGTGAAACTGCAGACTTACTAATTTTTACAATGAAGTGTAAAAATAACGATTTACGTTAGAGAACAAATGAGCAGCGAGAGATAATCCTGCAAATAACTACCACGGAATTGTCAAATCTGTCGATAAGTAGGAATTGCAATATGATTTAATTTTCCCAAATAGCATGGATATTGAAACTATTTCCGCCAAATTCATTCATAAACCGAAATATAACCACTTTTTCTCTAAAAAATATTTGGCTACGAAAAAAGTCTTGACTGAATTAAAAGTTCAAGAGCCGAAAATAAAAGTGTTCAAAGCAAAAAAATATGCACATCGTGTGATTCTCTCGGTGTGGTATTTGAGAAGAATACCTATTATATTACCATTTGATATATTTTTCAGTTTTACCAGCATTCAGAAACATTTTCTCATCAACAGTCTCACTCCAATTGTTCATGCTGCGCTGATAAGCAAAAATGGAGTTACAGCTTCGCTGTGACGACGTAATCCACGATTGTTGCAAAATAGGATTCTCAACTCGGCCTCTAAATGTGTTGTCATTCACCGCGCATTTAAATGGGTTTACAAAAGTCGCCACCCACGTCGCTGATGCATAGAACTATTTCTGTATATGCCCGATATCACCAATAAAATTGCATTTCAAATTAATAAATTCTTCAAATTCCACTCCATTCAAGGTACTTGAAAGGATTTATAACTCGGAAAAATCATACATTTTTAATGCTATTCCTCACAATTATAAACATTACACTGCAAAATATAGGAAAGAACATTGACCGCATTGCACTCATCACCGTGCCGCGGACATTTTTGAAAACCGATTAAAATGCAACCGAAGTGGCAACAGAAAGCAGCATTCTATGGGTTGGAATTGGGTCTCCTCTGTGCATTCTCTTTGGCTGGTTCAAGGGAGCCGAAGCGATCGTCAGGGTTTCAGGTGCAACGCTGTGACATTCAACGGGACTCAACATTCAACAGCGAACATGTTTGACGGATCCATAGCGGGGCGCTGCTATGAATCTCCAGGCCTGTCGTCCGCTGCCCGATGGCCAAGCCCAATGGGACTGCATAGAGGAGGCCCAATTCCATCCCACAGTAGGCTGATTTCTGTTGCCACTTCGATTGCATTTGAATCGGTTTTCGAAAATGTCTGCGGCGCGGAGATGAGTGCAATGCGATCCACTTTGTTTCAATATTTTGCAATATTATACTTGTAATTGCAAGGAATAGCATTGAAAAGTAATGAATTTGATAGATCGTATCATCATATGTATAAATTTCGTTTCCTACCCCTAATTATACCTTATTTCCCCGTGAAATTCGGATCAATTTGTCCGTCAGCGACGCGAGTGGCGATTTTTGTAAACCCATTTGAATGCGTGGCCGGTGGAAACACATTCAGAGGCCAACTTGAGCATCCTCTTTTGTAATATTCGTGGCTAAGCCACATTCCCGTTCTAGAGAGGCCGTTTTCGTGTAGTAACTACTTAGTCTTTTGTTGGGTTCGTTGAGAGTCGGATAATACTATGTTCACGGTTCGCTCAGTGAGAAAGAGAACTTGCGTTATCAACCGTTGCGTTGCGTTGTGTGAATAGGCAATGCGGGGTGTACAAAGCCTTTACAAATGAGCAGGGCTGGAAAGAAATAGGTCTGAAGCTGGACTCACCCTGCTACATAGGAAGGAAAGACCATAAATTTAAAACTAAGTTAAAAGAAAACAGAAAACAGGCATTTCGAGAAAATCCTTCCTACATAGAGGATTAAAGGAGTGGAATGACCTAACTGAAGTTATTTTTAAGATCTTCCCTGCAAATGCGAGAATTTTTAGAAAGAAGTGTGCACCAATTATTGATTTTTAAATTGTGGTTTAAAAGGGAGAGTGTGAAATTGGGTCAATGTTCATTTTTAGGTTGTATTATATTAGAATTAATGTATTTAATGGATTGTTTTAAATTGGTGTATTGGGACAATGTTAAATTCTTAGTTGTATGAGATTAGAATTAGTGTATTATTTTTACCATGGATATCTATTCTGTTTCTAAACTTTGTATTAGATAGATTGAAACTTGGTATGTACATATTTGTTATACATGTACATCTAATGCTGCCACCAGGCAATAGCCTACTTGCAGCAATGTATAAAAATAATGGTGATAATAATAATAATAACAAAAAATAATAATAATAACCACATAAGTGGACACAGTGGCAAAGTGGAGGGTCAAGAGGCATTTTCCTCTGGAGGCAACGCCGCGCCGCCGTGCGACTCGCCCGCTTACATTGCATATTAACCCTTTAGCTGCGGGAGCGTCAAAATTTTTCTGCCACTGTGTGCGGGACATAAACGGAGAAGATATTTTTCCGTCGACCCCGGGCGTGTGTCTAGCAGGTAGTGGACCCTCATAATCCGGGACTACCCACCCTACCCCCTGACGACAGACCATGAATACAATTGAGCCCTTTCAAAGAATAACAATTGGAATTGAAATATTTGATCGTTACTTTTTCTAAATTGAATGTAAATGAATTTTTTTCCTCAAATTTGGCCAGCATGACATTTTTATGAGCGATTTGATATCAAACAGTAATAAAATCCATTGATTTTTAACCATATTTCTCAATATTTCAACCATACTTCAGCCGATTTGAACTTTGGGGAGCATTTGGAACGTATGTTTGGATGCGGTAGGTAAAGGTAATGGATAATAAAGGTTATAATAGGTATTCTCATGAAGGTGGTCCGATATTACACGAGATGAGGAGCTGTCGAACTGGAAAATCTGAGGAGTAAAATCATCAGTCCTGGACCAAGAAGATGATGCGGATTCAATGTCTTCAGCCAAATTGAATGGACCACCATCGCCGGAATCATTTGCATCATCCTCATCCGTCTCAGTATCCCTGGTAGACACAGACACATCGGAAAAATTTCCATCCTCACTCTCACAATCAGAGTCGAATAAAATATTGAGAACTTCATCCTGGAGAGAAACCTTTCTCCTTTTTGGCCGAGATGGCAAATTTTCACTATCCATAGTGACAATAAATGAAGAGATTCACAATATGTAGTCACTCGAGTAGGTACTTGATTAGGAGCAAACGTACACCACCGAAACTCTGGAAAAACTGAGCAAAGATCAATAGAGCATGTGGAAAAGACAGGATATTCGAAGGGAAACCCATTCGGTGGGAAATCCAGAACGAGATTATAATACTCAAAGGAAAGAAATGTCCTTGGTAATTACGCAGGTACGACTGACCCACCACCGAAAGTATAAGAAAGAATAACCAATGCTTTCAAATAAGTTTCCCCGGCTAATGGACAATGACAAGATTAAAAAATTCCTAGGAAATGTAAGGATTCATTGGAATTGTTTTCTTCGTGAATGTGCCGCGGAGAGCTGGGAGCTCTCTCCCTCGGTGAAGGGATAATCTGGGTAGCGCTCCCCGTGGTGAGGGTGCCCAGTCCTCGAAAGACGCCTCTGTGCTCTCTGCCACTAGGTTGGGCCGAGTTCAAGCAACCGCGGAAAGGATGGCAATAAAATCCTTAGGAAAGTCTGCCAGTGGTAAGAAAATCTGGTCAAACGTAGAAAAACGTTTTTCCCGCACTCACCATGCAGAACGTTTAAAAACGTTCCCGCAGCCTAAGGGTTAACACTAGAACTGCGGACGGGACTATTTTGTCCCATCGCCCTTTGCAAATGTTTGCCATTCATGCACTAGTGGTTTGATCCCTTTGAAATTAACTGACTTTTACTCATTTTTATGGTATTTCGAATGGTTGTATCGAAAATATTGTACAATGTTTGGTTCGCGAGAAAAACGACAATTTACCTAAAACCGCGGGATGGGACTTTTTTGTCCCATACGGGGAAAACATACAATTTCAGTTTTTTTTGTACACCTATTTTGTATTTAGCATAATAACAGTTCATTACGAAGGGGATCCATGCACAGATACCGTTATTATGCCAGTTAGAAGCGCAGAAGGGAATAATCTGTGCACTGCGCCGCCCGCCTACTCACGCAGCGCCGGCCGCGTCACCTCTGCCCGGCGCTGCGCCCCTCTTGACAAGCAACACTTTTGCTGTCAAAATAAGCTTACTGTATTCCTAGTTATACTTAATAAAACGTTTTAAACATTACCTAAACACGTGTTTTGTTCACACAAGCCACAAAAAACCGACAATTATACTTATACATGACAGGATCAACGTATTTTGCCAATGGGACAAAAAAGTCCCATGCCGCGGTTTTGGTGGGGTTGGAAAGTTCAGCGGTTCTAGTGTTAACACTGCCCCCGCAGAATAGTCTTCAACGCTGCAAGAGAGATGAAAACGACCAAAAGGTACAGTACTCTGAAAACATTTAGTTCCCTGAAGCACAGAGCTCCAGCGAGTGGAGGGGAAGTGGCAGTAGTGGGGAATGTCGGAGAAGAGGCTTATCGCTTCGGACTGAGTCAAGCCATAATCCTTGAATTGAGTTGAAGTACCAAGCAAAAATGTAGATTTTAGCCTGCTCCTCCATATAATGGTTCTATTTCAAAGCAGACTCGTCCATCCATGAAGACGACGTCCGCGCAGGGCCACCAAGTTTTGAAGGGACTGTATGATTTAATATGAACGTGTTTAGGAAAAATAATCCCTGGTAAGGCAGGAAAGCATTACTTAGATCTATTTCTGTACATACCCGATATCAGCAATAAAATTGCATTTCAAGTAAATAAATTCATCAAATTCAACTCCAATCAAGGTACTTGAAAGCATTTATAACTCGATAAAATAACTGTAGGCTTAGGAGCGATGCTGGTATTTTTTGATTCATTTAAATATTACGTCTTGAGTAAAATTTTCAATTTCATTAATTTTACGTAAATATGGAGGCAGAATTCTGAAGCTAATGTGTAAAAGCACCATTTTAGGTAGTATATAATCTGTCAAATGCAGTAATATCACTCGTTTGAATGGTATAATTATATCCATCGACGATTATGATCATTATAGAGGAGGAAAGCAAAAGCAAAAACTGGATACTTACACTATTTTTATTTCATACACTTAGCCGCTTGATTGGTAAAAAGTGTTCGGGCACACGCTATTATCCGGAAATATTATACCCCCTCTAAAATTATGACTCGTGTATGAATGACAGTCATATTGGAGTGAACCAAGAATCCCAATGTTGATGCTATTTATAGATTTATTCGCGCCCAATGGCAGTATGATCTCGGATTCCATCCAACATCTCCTCCCCAACCCGTTTAAGATTTTTACGGTCGGAGTGCTATTACGGATCGCTCCTCCGAGAGGTTGGAGGGCGGGGTGGAGAATGCGCCAAGGTCGGCCCCTCGCCGCCCCTGATTGCTCGAGGAAGCAGAAGTCCCTTGACGTTCCTTTGCGCTCTCTCCTCCAGAGAAGGGACTGTGCCTGCTTCAACCTCGGAGAAAACGGACTACCACCATGTGAAAAAAACTTTTGTAAAAATAATTTATAGCCAATATGCGAATTCTGACATCGAGAGAAAGTTGCTGGAAATTTATTTGATGCTATAACTCGCGTTTCATATAATAAGGTTTCTTAGGCTGAGCCTCTGGCTGTAGTGTTCCTTTGTGTCAATATTCGCCAAATTATCTGTCTGTTACTTTTACAAATTGACCCAAACACCTCTGATTGGGAATGCATATTATCTCTCGGATGGACGAAGCCACTCGCTGCTTATTCCGTACTTTAACAGTGGATTTCCTATAAACAGTTTTTTCCCGCAGCTGTACTTCTTGCTAAGCTGAAAAATGCAATTATTTTCTATATTTATTTTCTGATACTCTTGTTTTATACCAGAGATTTTTAAGGAAAATCTTGAAAAGGGATAAACGACAGTAAACACATTGGCCAATAAAAATTTATTTGGCCCTCCTTTGCAATAACCGATGCTGGAGCAATATAAATTCTAAATTTCTGCGATCTACCATTGAATTTTATTTTACTTGTATTCAAGCATTTCTTCTTTAATTTTGGTATCTAGTATGGGCATGTTAGTAATGGGACATTTCTAAAACACTTTGTGAGTTGCGCTGAGGAACTGATGTTGGTAACTTATTGGCAAAAGATACTAAGGAAACAAATAGTCAAATTTTCTTCGTGAGGAATAAGCAGAGATGTGCATAACTACGGTGACCAAGATATTATATTTTGCGAAGTGAACCTTTTATTATAAGTTGTATTATTTACCTGAGTGAACTAAATAATTAATAACTTCATGAATTGATTATGATAATGTCGATGCATCTTATAACTTATGCTGGTCTGTGATTGGTAATATATTCTTTAATACGTTAAACCTAAAATCAACAAGTATTATTCCTTTCTCCGTTGCACAGTTCAACCGGCTGCTACATGAGTTTAGGGTAGGCGTTAATACGGAATACTGGCGAGGGTAATAAGTATTGTGGGGAATCTAAGGAATTATTGGCATATCAATGGAATACAAAATGGAACGAAAGTACTTGAGACTATTTGATTGCAAATCAGAACACATGCTTTCCGTTTACATTTCACCAAAAGGAGAGAGAATGGAACAGCTAGCTATTTAACTCTTCTTCAGTTGAATAATATTCTTTGGGTATGGTACTCGGTACACTAAGGGTATGCATAACGGTGCATTGACTACTCTGGATTGAACTCTTAAAAAGTACAGGGTACTATAAAAGTAAGAGCATTTGTCCTCTTCTTATTTTTTCATAGGAAAAATGGATATTTCGCTCGGTTAAATTCATTATACTGGATGTTTTCTGATGCATTTATCCAGCATCAAATTTTCCTGATATTCTAACCTTATCACCCAAATACGGATTAATTTATATCTTAAAGACGCTAAAGTTACATCATATTTCTGTATTTTTATTCGGCGAGCAGTAAATCTCTGTCGAGGTAGATTTTTAGTTGAACTTTTTACTGCAGAACCAAAACGAAACGTGCATCATAAAGAAAAAGGGAGAAAAATAAAAGAGATGGAAAATGAATACGCAAATCCCTGACAAGAGCTATTAATATATGAATTATTGTTTTTCGTTTCCGTCGAAATAATCCCACAACTCTCCGCCTTGAGTCTCGCGGTGATTATTCTCTCTGAAAATAAGTAACCGTGTTTTATTCTCATTTGAAGCAATTTAAGCTATCAGGTTCACTGATTTATTAGTATTGTGAAAAGGAAATAGTTTTGATAGAATCAAATTGACTTATAGATATAGTAATATCCTCGCCAAAAATTATTCCATAGCCAACAGATTTTTAGTAGCCAGATCCATGACTCCAATCGCATTCAAGCAGATATTTTCTGCAGATATGATGAAAATCTCTTTTATTGAAAAAACACAGTTATGTTTACTGTGTTTAAGCTGTGTTTGTGTTACTACCACGATCATTATAATGAAATTAAGATAAGCACAGGAACATTATCACAGTTTTGAGCATTTATGATGAAAGTCTCCATTATTGAGATTGATAGATTTTAGAGAGATAACTGGATATAAGTAATGCTTAAGTAGTAAATCAATCACGTAGCGCCAAATTTTGTTTGCTTTCTTGATCGTGAACAAGCCTCAAAATGTTATCAAGAGACCTCTAGGATGTAGCGAGGTAACCAATATCGGCTGCCAGCATTGAAAGCTCCCACTTCAAGGATAAAATGGAAAATTAAGAATATGAAGAATATATATAAATAGAGTTTTTATTCAAAGTTCAGATTCTATCACTCCTTTGACAGCATTGAATTATTGCTCCAAATTTTGCAAATCCTGTCGCCGGAAGCAGCAAATGGCGCCCATTAAAATAACGTGATCTGAGATATTGCCATTTCAATTTTGTTCGGATGCGCAAAATGATCGGATTTCATTAATTCCCGCTGCACGGTGATGAGTGTAGATTGCCGATTAAGTCCCAATATATATAATGTGAAATTTTCAATTTAAAGGAATAGAAATGAACATTTATGACCGTTAAAGATTACGTAGTCAAGAATATACGTATTTACGTAGCTTCGGTCACCCCTATTTAAGGCTCAATTGTCCGTGAAATCTGGATCGCTTTTCCTGTCAGCGACGCGATTGGAATCTTTTTAAAACCCATTTTAATGCACGACGGGTAACAAAAGAACTGCAGACTGGCCATAGAATTATCCATGACTGTAATATTCGTGAATTTAATACTGCTGATAGTAATTTTTGTCATTGGAATAACCCTGAAACTAAAAATGGTGATAGTAATATTCGTGATTGTAATATTCGTCTCAGTAATATTCGCGATTTAAATACTTCCAATTGTAATATTTATTTCAATTACACTCGAAAACAGCACAATGAGGCCTTAACATCGGGAGTTGTAACAATTAACAACAAAAGATATCACAAACCCACGTTCTGGGCAATCTGTCAAGGCGGGACTCGAATCGGCGATCTTCGGTATGGCAGGCGAGGACTTATACCCGCCGCCACCGAGGCCAACAATGTAATTAGATAATATAATATTCGAGACAATTACATTCGCTGTAATTACCCTTAGGAGCCACCTCTTGTTTTCGAAGGAGAGCCGTATCTTTTCAAAGTGGCAGCTAATGATGACAAGAACGGTGAATCACTCCCGTATTCAGCTGGGCGGGACCTTCCGGGGGCGCGAACCCCCTCCATGTCCCCTCCCCCTCCGAATCGCCTCTGGGCGTGCGCCTTGACGGACCCACCGTCCTTGGGTGCAATCATAAGTGCACTTGCCCCTCCCCCCCTGTTCAGGTCCTCCCTCCGCTTGGACGCGATGCGCGCGTCAACTGCGCCCATCGCATACCCTCGCGCAAGGATGGCAAGTGAAACGGAACGAAAATGTTTAGTTTCGCCATGGAGGGAAACAAAACTACGAGGCCTAGGTTTAGTTTCATTCCCAGACGAAATTAAAACCACCAACGAGTTTAGTTTCGACTCGGGATGAAACTTTACTCCCGGAAAGAAACTAAATTAAGTGAAACTTCGCTGCTAATACTAAACCCCTTGCGCTGTAATGACGACTCTAGCTCGTCATGAACTTGCGATGCCAAACCGCGCAATGACGAGTGTATCTCGTCGTCGGATTTTCATTGGTTTAGTTCTATTTTGAGTAACAATATAATTATTTTGAAAGTATTGAATGAAATAAAATAACTTTGTTTTATTCCACACTTAATTTTAAATAGCACGAACCGGGTTTCAACATCAAGTGCTATCATCAGTGAACCTGATGATAACACTTGATGTTGAAACCTGGGTCGTGCTAATTAAAATAAAGTGTGGAATGAAAAAAAGTTATTTTATTTCATTCAATAATGAAGAACTTCCACAAACAAACGCCTGAGACCGTGTCTAATATTATTTTGAGAGCTTAAAAATGTTAAAAAAAATCCAGGGTATACATAAATAATTCATATAAAATGAAACGCGATGCATTGGAAGGATTAAAATGATTTTATTCGAGTAGAGATAGCTGTCTTATCCATGTTTAATAATCACATTTTATTTCATGGTTCTACATTGAATACAAATTACAAAATATCATTTCACTACCTACCATTGGAAAGAGAACCAAAGAAAAAATAAATGGAGAATGTGAGCACGATATTCAGAAAAATAATCGAAGTGGAAGGGGTTAAGTTTTGATTCCAAAAGTTGAAAGAAGAGATAAGAGAGAATATCTTCGACCCATTAAGTTTGACATTCGTGAGTGGAGGTTTAAACATTGAGCTTAAAAATCGATTGGAAAGTTTGCATCCACCGTTCTCCTGTGCTTATTTCCCTGCGAAATATGGATCGATCGATAATTTATATTCGTTGTGACGTGATCTATCGAATTCATCGCACTCCAATTCTATTCTTTGCAGTCGAAAATACTCTATTGCAAATATTTATAACAAATGGATCATTCTGCACTCTCCACGTAAATCTACATACTACCCCGCAAGCCACCTCAAGAGGCGTATGGCGGGGGGTGTTAGGCAAGGATGGCAAATGAAACAAAACGAAAATGTTTCGTTTCGACCCGGAGGGAAACGAAAATACGACGCCTAGGTTTAGGGCCATATTCTTAGTCGACCCTGTAGGGCCAACCGACCCTGGATACGTCATCAGCCCCTACATAAACCGATCTCGCCCTACATACGCCACATATGGCCGTTTTTGGAACTAAACGGTCCCTACTTGATGTAGGGTAGCTGAACCAGTCCTACACCCTACAAAAACAATATGCTCGATCATAAATTTTCGGTCGTCTTTTCTTAGTTTCATAGTTAGTTCCATTACACCACCAGAGTGTAAAATTAGCACTGCGCCATCATCTACGTCATCTCAGAGAACTTGACGACGGAATTACCCCCCACCACTTATGTAGGGTCGACTGAGAAACGCATGTAGGGGCCTTTTGCTATGTAGGGACGGATATGTAGGGTCCACTAAGAATACGGCCCTTAGTTTCGTTCCCGCACGAAATTAAAACCACGAACGAGTATAGTTTCGACCCGGGATATAACTTTACTCCCGGGAATGAAACTAAATTAAACGAAGCTCCGCTACTCATACTTAAGTTTCGATCCAAAAAGTTGAATGGAGGGGGCTAAGAGAGAATAGTCTCGACCCATTACGTTTGACATACGTGTGTAGAGAAGAAAAAATTGAGCTTAAAAACCGCATTGCTAGTTTACGTTCTCCGTTCTCCTGTTAGTGGTAAAAATATGAGTACCCCATGCATCTAATGGCGGTAGGCCCAGCCTCTACTTCTTTCAATCATATTTCGTACTGGGTGTGTGGGTCGAAACTAAACCGCTCGAAGGTGAAGCACGGGGCCCTTCCCGGTGCGAAATATTATCTCCGTTTCTACATCTACATCTACATAATACCCCGCAAGCCGCCTAAAAGGCGTGTGGCAGGGGGTGTTAGGACACCAGCCGTTTACAGCTATTAAAAAAAAAAAAGAAGTGCTCTAACGAGGTTGGGACAAGCGTTTATTAAAGTCCTTTATTGTTCGGGGGAAAAACGAATTCTTATATCTATCCGTTCGGCTAAAAAATCTCTCTTATTTATCGCTTAATTTATCGTTTCGTTTCCAGAGTTTTACTTTAGTTTAGACCCAATGTAGTTATGACTCTGATTTCGTTTCGACCCTGAGTTTACCTCCCCGGGTTTAAATCCATTACGTTTCGTTTTTACATTTCGCTCCCGGGATAAAAAATATTGCAATTTGACTGTTTTTGACTTTCGTTTAGTTTCTTTGGCCATCCCTGCCCTCGCGTCGTCGATGCCAGCGTGAATACACCCCCCTTTTTTCTCCACTACGGCAATGTGCTTGACCACGATTATTACGATAGAGGATTGTCAATTCTGTCCCTACAAATTATTGCCTGTAATTAAGTAAGTGTGATTCTGCCTCTGTGGAAATTTTTTCACCCACTGCGCATTTAAATGGCTTACAAAAGTCGCCACTTGCGTCGCTAACGGACAATGTGAACCGAGTTTCACATGGAAATAAGATACAATTATTGGCTTTTAACCAAAATTTATATACCTGATGATGTGATGAAACAAATGCATAAATTTTCATAACTCGCAATTACAATCATAAAAATGTAAAAATATTGAAAAAAAGTGGATAGCATTAGCTTAGCATCTCCGCACTACGGGAAATTTTTTAAATTGCATTAAAATGCGACCGATGTGACAACAGAGAGCAGCCTTCTATAGGGTGAAATTGGGGCTCCTCAATGCATTCCCCTTGTCCTAGACCACATATATTGCAATAGAGCATTCTCAAGTCTGCCTCTAGATTTATTATCACCTGCCGCGCATTTAAATAGGTTTACAAAAGCCGCCCTTCGCGTCACTATCGGGCATAGTGATCCAAATTCCACGGGGAAATGAACTACAATCAGGCAGTGACGATTCTTGGGATTTTACACAGGGTAAGGTCATCAATATCCTCTTTCAACGTTTCGATGTGAAACTCGCCCATCGTCCTCAGTTTCCTGAATCCCTGAGAACGTTGTGACACTAAAAAATCTTCGCTACCAATTTTCGCCACGAAGAAACAGTCTTCATTGTTACATCAACTGTAATCAGTTTTGCCAACCACAATTTATATTTATGATAATTTGATCTAACATATATTTTAGTTTTCAATGCTTTTCCTCGAGACTGTGAATATTGTATTAAAAATTAGTGGAATAAATTTATCGCTACCCTCTCATCGCGCGCTGTGGGCATTTTTGTAAACTGATGAAAATGCGCCCTAAGAGGCAAGAAAAGTCACAATTGTCATGTCAAACTGTTGTCATCACCAACAAACCCACGTGGTTGCACCGGAAACATGGAGAAATTGGAACCTGAACACCGCGGAAACCTACGTAGTCACAAGAAAAGTCACACTTCAGCAGAGCGGTCAGGTGCATTCCATTCATGGAGGCATATCAGCGACTGCGTGATTCAAAATATCCTTTTCGTATAGTATGTTACTGAAAAAGTGTCTTCCATCATAGGAGACAAGCCCCTATGTTAGGCAAGCAAAATTAAGGTCCCTAGAGGGAATATAGATTATTCAAATTATGTCCGGTGCGTAATCAAAAATTCAAACCTCCCTTTCTTGGTAAAGACTTTATTCGACTGATTTCCATTTTATTCTAACCAGTGCAATTTGTACCATTTTCTACCATTTATTTAGATTGCAGTTATATATTTCCACACAAAAAACTGGACGTTTGTTAAATAATAATATTTTTTCAATAATTAATCATCATTTTTGCATGCTTAAATTATTATCACTATCAGAGTCGTCCTGAAGATGCGAATTTTTCAATACAATTTCAAAACAATAATAATGTTTGTTTCTGTGGCCATCATTCCATTGAGCAGAATTAGAAAGATATCGTTTGATTTGAATACAAAAACATTCGTTACAATGATCTACCCATACATTCCCTCCCTTATGCTCTCAAAAATTCATCCACCACAACATTTTCTTTGTTTTGCCACATGATTTACATTATTTTTTGGTTTTCTCTTTCGTAAGCCACTCTTTCATTCTCTATAACAATTTTTTTCATTTTCTTTACCGCAAATTCATTCATTCCAATCTGCTCTATTCAATTTTTTTAATTGCATGGATTCAAAAACAGTGATATTAATGAATGATATCGTCACAATCAGTTCTTATACTTCTACATACTCGTATGAGAAACGTTCCGTTGTGAAATTGAAAGTGAGTACTTTTCTCAATGTGCGTTCATGCAAGTGACGACACTCACAACTTTTTTGGTTGATTTAACTTCGGCATACATATATTTTGTGCTTTAATGGCTTAACTTAAAACATTCAAACTCAGGGAAAAATCTTTCCAACTCATACTATAAAAACATTGTATTTGGTGAATTAAGTGACCTCCACTGAATCAGTATCCCTACAAAGTTTTATTTGACTTTTTCGTACTGCTTTAATTCTTTATTTAATTTATATATAATTTCAGAATTCAGAGTGCTGATTTGTTTAGAGATCGATTTTTTTTAGATTTCCTTTGGGCTTGTGATAGAAATGATTTTGCGTCTTGAAACAAGTGACCAATTGTTTTGGAATTTTTTGAGTCATAATAATTTGCCTCGGTAGGACAAACTGTGACAGCCGATGGTGAAAGGTGGGACGCAGAAAAATCTATCCCTGCCATATATTGTACCTAAGACTTTAAAAATGTAGCTGGAAGGGATTTCGGGAATTTTTTCTGTAAAAAATTTGGAATCCTGAACTAAACGTAGGTATAAATTTGCACATTTTATACTAGACTTATGTGGTAGCTAGAAATAGTGGAACGGGTCTCTAGTTGTAGTCGTGATTTAAGATACCGGTGAAAAAATAATAGCCGCTGACAAAACTAAATAGATTACGGGAAAGAAAGAGAAGCAAAGGATGTATGGACGTGGAAGGTTAGAAAAAATATGAGGGTGAAGAAACTAAAAAAAAAAAACATTTTGCCTTAGAAAGGCTGGAAAGAGGCTAAGGAGTGGTGCGAGGTCAGATGTGAGGAATGTGGGGGCTGATGGATGATGAATGTATGGCAATTAGTAGCGGGGGAGTAGAATGTGGGTGAAAGTTAGCTGAAATAAATAGAGGATTTTTGTAAGGCGACAGAGTTGGTCAGAAATAGGAATACACTAGTGGCAATGTTATGAAGCGTCATTTATTTTGCGCAAGTCTATGCGTAGCTATTAACAGAAGTCATGTAAAAGATTAAATAGAGGGGTTGCATGAGCACTTATTGAAAAAATTCAATCGGAAAATTTCTTTTTGTTTGATTGTTACCTCTAATTTAAATGCAAGAGAGAACTGCTATTGTAGAATTTAGACGTGTTGGAAAATGAAATCGTGGACTGAGGACTTTAAAAAAATAACAAATGACGGGTGAAGGCACCTTAATTCATCAAATATTCATGTATGAAAAATATGAACTTTAATAAATAAATTTCGAGAAGATTTAAAAAAGCAAATTACCAACGCAGTAGGTGGATACGTAGGAATATTCTCATGAGTGCGAAATTAGTGACAATGACGAGAGTTGGTACAGGGTCTTTTTAAGATAAATACGTTAGATTTACAAGGCTATAAGGATATTGCAAATGTTCCTGAAATACAATCCATTAAAAATACTCATGTAAAGCCGACAATATGATTATTTATCAAATGGAATTTAGTTCTTCAATTTGGGTCGTGCAAAAACTGCGTTCTACTTCTTTTCTCTCGTGCCATTTCTTTAATGGTTAACTATGAAAGCATTCCCCACTAACGAGAGCTTTAGAAATGGAAAATTTTGAGATGATGAAACCGACAGAAAAGAAAATATTAAGGAGGTATTGAAGTACAAACTAGGTCCAAAGCCTGTTTTCTATTCAATGGGTGTTGCATCATTTGAAAGTTTTATGTAAATCGATTCAACAGGAAATGGACATATTGGCACAGATTACGAGTTTCTTCAAGTTCATTGTACCGTTTTACATCTGGTGGGGAGTTAATGGATTTTATCCAGATTTCGCAGCATTGAGAGAATTGTATGAAAATGTCCACCATGCAGATTACTTGAGTAATACAGGTTTAACTACTCCCCATTGATAATATATAAATTGGGAAGGTACGTGGCCTAATGACCACCTAATGAACTTTACATAAATAGCTGGGGTCATTATTCTGTTTTGATTATGAAAATCTAATTTTTTCGTGGCAGTGCCTTATTCTCACTTACAAGTAGCTATCATTATTTTCGCAGAAAACAAGTCTTAAAATTTTCAAGAAGTCCGAATTCATCAACATGCTATACCAATGATTCAAATAAAATGTTTTCTCATGATGAAACTTATATGTAAGAAAAAAATATGCTTTTATGACTCATTAGAAATGACTCTCACATCCAAGTTATGTTAAACTTACGACCATCGATATACATTGGGTATAAAATTATGATAGCCATTCGTGAGTGAGAATGAGGTGATTTAATTTAAATACGAATGTTTAGATTTTATGATTAAATAAGAATAATAGCCCCAGTCATTTTCGGAAAATTCGCTCAGTGTTCAGTAAAATAATATTCTGGCCACGAGCCGTCCCGACTATTATACTATCCATGGCAAGTATTCCAACCGGAATTTCTCTCGTACTTTATTGGAAGTAAATTTTCAGCAAAATCTTTCAGTGCTGATTAAACCACAGTGCTAACCCCCTTCGTTTACGGAAAAGTCGCTGTACGGAGATTTTTTCCATACAGTTTCGTGTACACTCAGGCCTTTCTCGTGATTCCGCATCATCAAGGCGTAATCGGGAGCAATGCCATCCATAGAGGCAGACCATTCGATAATTAAGCCCTCGAGCTCTTCCTTGAAGCGCTCGGCACGCCAAGGCCGGCGGCGGAGGGCCGTGGAAATCTGCTCCAACTCGACGCATGGACCAGTGGAGGTCGTTAATTCCCGCAACTGAGCGGTTCTTGGAGACAACAGATCTTTATCATTCCGGGCCATTAAAGGAGATTTTTACGGCTCCTCTTGATAAGGAAGCGATGAAAATAAAACTGAATGACTATTTTTGGTATGATCCCAACTACCTGCTGAGAAAATCTGGCAGCGTTGACAAATTTAAAACTAAGAGTCGTCTTTGAGCTCGTCGACCGCGGCGAGGTTATTAAGGAAGTCGGACTACCGTGGAGAGCGTTGAAAGTTTTCCTTTTTAACAAATGATGCTTATTTAGCTGCGGGGATCCCAATTTAGTGCCCCGTGGCTGAGTTGCCTTTATATCGTATTTTCTGAGGGAAATTAAGGCAAGGCCGAAGGATAGTGCTCATGGTCTTTTAATTTGGACATGAATTACAAAAGGGAATGAGATTATCTTGAACGAACCAACTGGACAATGTAACTGAAAAGCACTTTAAGGAAAGACTTATATAGATGGTAGACGAAAGAGTCTCTCGGAATTATGCCACGCGGTGTAATGGCCTTAAATATCAAACAAAATATGTGAGGGCAACAATTATTCAAGTAACATTTGAATTTAATGCTGCCTAAGTATTTCACAGTTACTTCCATGACCGACTGAGCATTTGAAAATTATTTTTATTGGTTTACGGTGTACAGCCATATGTGTATTTGTGCTAGCCAAAGCTTCAAATAAGAAAATGTGGACAGAGAGAAGAAAAAAATATTTATGTGTTTAATGAAACCATTTTTTCATTTATTAATCTATATTATAATTATATACATCGTGGATTTTATAGAAAAACCGATAGGTCCATAAATTTGAAATTTTATCATTAGTCTGCGAGATTCATATCTTCTTTATGTAACCTCCCCCGCCTGCTTCCATTTTATAATTATTTAACTCTCGTTAGCTATGCATTATTTGTTTACCGGCGATTTTATTTGGGAAATTCTTTGGATTTAAAACGTAATTTGCACACATCACTTAAAAGAAAAGCATTTCCATGCACGGAAGGCTGGAATATTATGAGAAAAGGATCATGACTATGTTTAATCGATTCTATGCTTTTAAATGTTCATAATGAATAAGTTACGGCCATTTGTGTACAAAATTAACAATTGCTGTACACAAATGACAAAAAATATGAAATTACTCAATTATTTTTCCTAGAGGCAGTTTAAAGATTTTGGTCCTCAAAATTATGGTTAAGGCATGAAAGTTTTCCCTGGGGGCACTGGTAACAACAAATATAAGAATGAAGGGCTGGTTCTGAACACTGCAAGATGTTGTACAAGTCGCAATATAATGAGCGGAATGTGGTTTTGATGGATCGTAAGATGTAAATGATAATGAAAGTCAGCTGAAGAAGAATGCTCATAACTTCACAATGAAGTAAGCGGGTGGAACATAAAGACATTTTTGTAGGGCATGAAGTCAGTTAGAAATAATGCCGAACAGTGGAAAAGAACGTCTTAATTTATCTGGCAAGGAGAGGCATTTGCAATGGTATTCCAGGTAGCTCACGCCGGGAGAGCATTGGTGATGAAGAGGCAAATATTCCCTCAAGGATGAATCTAAGGTTACAAAGAAGGAAGCTTTGCGTGAAGGAATTTGTGTCGGGAGAGGTGCACTATGGATCGGGGACAAAGGATTGTGCGGAGAGTGGGCTGGAAATGAGAAGAGCCTTCGAAACCCAGTGCGGGAAGGAGATACTGGCTGATTAAATCGACAGATATAATGAGACGCGAGGAGTTTAGCATTAAAGGGAAGAGGAAAAAGTCATATAGAGCATTATAAGTAAATGAAGGAACAGATAGATTGTATACCCATGTGGAGTAAAACAATTTGTTGCAATTATAATGGTATGAAAAAGAATAAAAGACGAATGTAAGCAGGAGAATAGAGTGCATAGAAAGAATATTAAAAGACTCCATATGAGAAGAAAAAAATCAAGATCACCTCGCTATTGCACTTGAATATCAGCTATGAATAGGGAAGTATGGATAACAGAAGCCGATCAATCGCAGGTTGAATGTCTCGTGCAAACTTGGCAATTAATATAAGAGGCGAATATAGCAAGCGTCTCCATCAACTGTCCATTCAAAGTGAAGGTATTCTCAATTTTTTTTAAATCATACAAATATATTGGTATAATGCGTATCATTGTCGCTGAAATTGGTATTTGCGCTAATTACTTCTACCGCTTAGACATTTGTATATTGGGGTTGCAGGTAAAATGAATTTTCAGTAAAAATAACATTCAGTTGGAGAGGTAAATATCGGTTTTAACACGCTGAGTACATTACCATTAGGAATGTTCCGGCTCTTCTTATGATGCTTTATGTGGATTTCAAAAAAAAACATTTTAGATCGTTAATGAAGAAAACGAATCTCTTTAAAACATACATGAAACTGGAGACATTATCCAATACATCATAAAATCATGAAAGCTCATTCAGCATGCAGCGGGGAAAAATTCTCATATCGGGAATCCCGGGCCTTCTGTGTAAAGACAATATAAAGGTACGTTATATGATATAGATTGGTTACATATCCTAACCAATAAACCACGTGGGAATGGAATTTGCCTAATAGTTGTTGATGACAACCGATAAATATGAAATCATGAAAGTAGCGCGCATTTTGTATCCAAAGAGTATTCATAAGAGGATTCATGCTATATCCAAGTCTTTAGCATTGCATGGTGCAAAAGATGAAACATAACTTGAATGCAATCGCTCTTTAGAATACATGGGAATTGTATACGAATGGTCACATATGCGCAAGGATTGGTCCATGGCTTCTCCCGAGATTTGTATGAAACAAAAACTAGCATTACAATGTTTTTTTTACCGTGTCATTCATACTGAATGCTCCAGTGGCCGAAAAAATATGAAGTCATGAAGTCTTCCGGATGCCAAATTTCTTTATTTGAACCACCTACAGTGTATTGGGGAGGCAGATATCTTTGGGTATGTCGTCATTTAGCATCTTGAAAAGTTATGGCCGGTGGCACTGTAGCGTAATAGCAAGAAGTTCGTTATTTTTACCCTTTTTTGTAAACATTTCGAAGGAGATGTGATAATTCAAGCCTTGTATGTGTTTCATTATTTGATTTTACATTGCATATGCATATTCATTGAAAAAACGCATTCCTGCTTAAGGAGTAAAATAATTTTATTTACTACCCAAATATTGAAGCATGGTAGATATTGATGGCCCGAAGACACCCCAATTTGCGAGAAATATATGAGCAAATGCTGAAGGATTGCGCAAGCATATTCAGTAACAAGGAAGTAATGATCTTCTTAAAAAGCATCTATAGTTTTCTATTATTATGTATGAATAGATTCAATAATTTCTTCTTGACATATTCATGCATGCGCGATGCATGCATGAATGTGTCTAGAAGAGTTCCCTGAGTTGTTCTTTCTCTGCCAGCAGGAATACCGTATGGAAAGTTGCTTATAAAGTCTTTTTAACTTGAAAACTCGATATTGCTGTCGCAAACCAGTTTTTACTATCATTTAATTAATCATTTGTTAGCATATCTCTATCCCAAGAGAGTAATTGCCTTGTTTCGTAGATGCTGAGAATTTTTTTTTTTAAGAATTATTTTATTGTTTCAACATACTAAGCACAATATATTAGACAGTAAGTTATTCAGAATCATAAATCACTGTTAAAAGCCCGTGAATCTACAGAATTAGTTGTACAGCATTTAAAATTCTTTTGGTGAAAACATTTCGTTTTTATTTCAAATCTCCGAAGGGTCGAAATTCTCCAAACGAAATGGGCAAGTTGCCGCAAAAGGCTACGCTAATTATAACGCTCCAGCCATTTAAAAAGTGTTCGCGAATTTTTGGCATTCAATAATGGAGTCGCTTACATTTTTGTGGAATTCCTTGCATGCCTCCACGTACGGATGCCATTTAATGAGATCCCAAACCAACCCTTTCTGCTTTGAAGGGGTACGAAAAAGGGGAAACTGGATTGGATTCAAAATCCAACCGGCTGTTCGCCAGTCAACCTCAATGTCTTCATCCTATGATGAAGGAAACTTTTCAGTGGGGCTACCATTCGATTAACTGGAAATTCTCAGACAATATGTCCTCATAGAGTCTTCGAAATATCCAGAAACATCGAATCTTATTAGGGCTCATTTGGAATCGTAACCTACCTTACTTAAGAAAAAATAATGGAAATATCAAAGTGGTACCAGGGCAGATTCAAAATTGTAAATGAAATTCTATTACGGTGGAAAGAAGTGTGAAATATTAAATCAACTTTATGAAATTCTTTTATATCGTTACGGAAATTCTCAATTGAGCTGGTAGCAGAGTGTGTACTAATTATTTTATTTTGCTCTTTTCGTAAGAAATTAGTGTAAACAAAGTTGTACACTAATGCCATCACTTTATGAAGATCATCAATTCTTGGTAGGCTTTTCCTTATAGTGTAATTTAATGATTAGCATGCTCATTTTTACTTAAATTTATTTGTGTAAACCAACGTGTGGCTTTAACCCGAGCTTAGTATGGTCGGCAATGTATCTCACCACCTACAGTTCAGAGACCCATCGATAATTTATGAAACGATAAAAAGCAAGGAAAACAAAACAAATTCCGCTGGTTCGCCATCACTTTTGTGCACAAGAATTCTTGTGGGGATGACTAATTGTAACGCAGACAGCATGCAACAGCAAAGGCCCTAGTCAGTTATACGAGTCAGTTATACTCGTAAATTCAGGTCATAGCATAAGCTTGATATTACTGAGTAATATAAGGGTTAGCTCCACCTCTTTCACAATATTATGGCGGAATAAGCCCGACGAATATATAGTCAAATAGGCAATAGCTTAAAATAATAAAATAGATTGTTAAAGTATTTTTCTCTTCACTTCATCCAATATTGCCATAAAATTTGAGTGTGAATAAATGAATGTATGCAAGATAAAGATTTTAATTTTTATGCCTCAAAATTGCAGCACAAATTTTGTCACAGTTGTCGATGAAGCGAAGGGAGGAATACCCTCGTAATGCATTCTCTGATTTTAAGCATAAGTTTATTTTATTACATACGTTTAGCTTATTCTTCTATTTTATTCTAAAAAGGAAAGGGATAAAACTTATATTATTAAACAATATCAAACCTATCTCATCAGCGCCAATTTCTTTCAAATTTTCCCACCAAAGTTTATATTTTTCTATTGGTCACTATTATCAATTAATATTTAAGCTGGCATTCTAGTAGTTTTTTTATTTAATCATGACTTACAACTGGAAAGTCATGAGTGAATTTTTTCCTCATTCCCGAAGAAGACATTTTGAGTCCTTTTCTCTGAATTCTTGCGTTCATTTAGTCTCATTGTTTAAGAAATAAGAACCAGGACTCTTGAAGACGTTTTCTTTTTTTTTTACGGAGGCATTGCATATTTCACATCAAGAACTCACTGCGTCACAAAGGCCTACCGCTTTCGGTGACCACCACTGGATGGCAGCGAGCCAAATAAGGATGCTCTTTTGGAGATTTATGTACTTTTCGGGAGAGCGGCTAATTGCCGACGGACTAAAATCATACCGCCGACGCCAAATGACATAGTTTGAATATATTATGGAGTCGGAATCTCGTGTGGGCGTGAATGAAATGTGGTCAGAACCTGTTTTTCAGCCCCTTGTCCCGAAACCCGGCTTCAAATCCACTCCAATGCGACCCTATTTTTCACTGGATGAGATATCCTCCTGTGCTACATGATTGTGAATCCTACCGCGTTTATGCAATATTTTTTCGCTTTAGATCACCATTGTAGCTAGTGCAATGAGGAGAAAAAATCCTAATTCGTCCAAGTAATTGGAAACTGTTTAAACAAATTCCTATGACAGATATTTTCAGCGCGAGTAGTGTTGAATGCAGCCATTTAGCCAGAAATTAATTTCAAGGTGGGAGGAGGTGAGTTAAAGGTAAGTCAACCTTATGCTTTCTAAATCAAAAGTTTTAAAATTGCAATGATGCATAAACCAATTCATTGAGACATTTACCCAAAATTGAAGAAATATTATGCATAAAAATGTAAACATTATTCAAATGATAGCCGGTGGCACAAAATATTTTTGGGAAGGTTGAGAAAATATCCAGGGTTTTTAAGCCCACAGTACCCTCTCCGATTACGAGTCAGAGTGAAGATGTAGCTTTTGAACACACTTGACTTCAGGTGCAAGAATATGATGACAAAACAAATGTGAATATCATCTATCAGTGCTGTATATCTGCTCTTTTGCCGTTTGACGGAGTGATTTTCCCAATTCACTGCTGTTGTGGGCTGCTATTGCAATGCATTCTGGGTATAAACACATATTATATTTATTTGTAATTCATGTTTTAAAACATATTTTTAATGCCATCATTGAAATATGATCGCATTAAATAAGCACCCATTTAGTATTTTTTTCATTATAATGGAAAACAATATAAACTTTTCTTATTTACAGATCCATTTAACAATTATTATGAATGATTATATGAGCATCATATGCATTAGAATACTATAAAATTAAAATTCATCCATCATAATGCCGTGTGAATAATATAAAATTAAAATTCATCCATCAAACAATTGGGGTCTTGAGTACTTGCAGTGACATTAGGGTATGGGTGAGACAGTGGTGACCATCATTCATAACGAATAGTAGCAAAGTATTAAGCTTCATTTCCACTTCTGGCATACACCATTCATCTTATGCATATAATCAAAGAAATCACCATTGGTCACGCCTCTAAGAATTATAAAATTGCTATAAAAATCCTGCTCGCATCAGGAGTCAAAACCCAATGCTACCAAACAGCACCAATGTCGAATAATATTAAGTCGGTTACGGCCTTAAACATCAAGTCCAAGTAGTCGGTTATCCGCAGAGAATAAAGAAACCTTAGATCAGAATCTAGAGAGGAAGGAAGAGGCGTTTGGTATGAGAGCCCAAAAGATTAACCTCCGATCGGTGCCAGCGTAGACGCGAAGTTTGTCAGCTCCACATTCCATTGGGGTATTAAGCCCATTGGGGTATTAACTCCAGGGGCTCCAGCCCCGTCACATGATGTCCTAGTCGGCCCTCGGCGACGCTAAGCTTTTCAGCGAGAGCAACAGTTCATAAAAACCTTTTTACTATATTATACCAATAAAATATTTTCAATTCCGTGAGGAAATAAGTCTGACTGAAATTGCTAGTGCTTTGAAACTAAAGGTCTGCTCTTAAGACTGATTTAATTTTTGAGAGATGGATTCAGCGAAATAAATATTATAGCTCAATGCATATTTCTTCCATGCTAAACGATCAGAAAACAATATGAAAAGCTAAGAATATAGACTTCCCTCAGCCGTGTGTATAATATAAATTTAAAATGCATCCATCAGCAATTGGGGCTTTGAGCACTAGCAGTGACATTAATGTATGGGTGAGGCAGCGGTGATCATTATTTATAATGAATAGCAGAAAAATATTAAGCTTCATTTCCACTTCTGGCATACAAACTGCTTTTTATTGTTAAACCCTTCTTTTAGATAAAATCAGCTCAACTAGGTCGATAGAGGAGATGTCCTCTATCGACCTAGTTGAGTTCTGTCCGTTCCACAAATTGTAATTTGCCTGAATTAATGTGAGATAATAGTAGATAACAAATTGTTTGTAATGTGATTCATGTTTTCGAATTTGACAATAATTTCTCTATAGGATTAAAATGTGGCAATACCTCAGACGATTTGGTTTCAAATGGCAAAAAATATTCTACAAATCCAGCTAGTTAAAGGCTCGGCGATCTTTTCTCCGTGGAGTTTCCGCACAGTAGATAGTTCAAAGGTGATTTTGAAAAGCCTTATTGCTCGATATTCCACAGCTTTTTCAGTAAATTCTGTTATTTATTTTGATCTCTAGTTCATAATGCTCATTTATGACCCCAATTATTAAGAGAATTATGCCTCACTTGACGCATTTTATTTAATATTGGTTATTTATACGCAAATATGAATATTATTTTATCCATTATTTCTTCGGAATAATGAAATATATTTTAGGTTGTTGAGAAATCAGGAGATGGTAACCTTCTTAATACTGACTGAGGTAAGTGTCCGTATTCACATATGTAATTGTTGGAAGGTAATCGGGGTTAAATTGATGTTTATTCACAAAATGTTATTCCAATTGTTTATGGTGCAACGGTAACTGGAGTCCTAAAAAGGTTTCAATGCGACACGGGTCAACATCAGGCATTTTCTCGGCAGATTGGAAACGCAAAATTTATGAAACGTGTATCTCAGAGGATACTGAGCAAAAATCCAAAAACATGGTCGCATTTAAGTTTCTTTATAATACATTCTCCACCCTGAGCCGATAGAAATGAAATAAAAAGTTTACAAATTAAATAAATAAGAATAAATTATATTAATGCGTGATGGGTACTTCTCCTTCTTATTGAGCATTATTCGTAATGAAATAAAAAAATAATCTAAATAAACAGCTTTAAAATAATCGATGTCATAGTAGTTTACCTAGTGGACGTTGGCTCGTGAAATATGAAATGTTGCCATTTCAATCTTGATCTTAGGTGTAAAAGCCGAAAATCTTCTTATTTATATTTTTATGAGAGTAAAACGCATGATGGCTACATAGAGGAGACTCCACTTTGTCCCGTAGAAGCTTGATTTATGCTGCCACTTCGGACGTATCCTATCGGTTGTCAAAACAGTTCTGAAGAGCGGCGATGAATGCCGGGTGACCATTTAAGTCAAACTAGTTGCATTAGTTTATTTTCTATCGGAATATATAGTGCTTAAAAGTTATTAATTCGATTTATTTTATAATGAAACACAACAAAGCGGTGGGAAAACCTAATATAGGCTTATTTCCTTGCGAAATATGGATCGATCGATAATTTATATACGTTGTGACGTGATCTATCGAATTCATAGCACTTCAATTCTATTCTTTGCAGTCGCAAATACTCTATTGCAAATATTTATAACAAATGGATCGTTCTGCACTCTCCATGTAAATCTACATACTACCCCGCAAGCCGCCTCAAGAGGCGTATGGCGGGGGGGTGTTAGGCAAGGATGGCAAATGAAACAAAACGAAAATGTTTCGTGTCGATCCGGAGGGAAACGAAAATACGAGGCCTAGGTTTAGTTTCGTTCCCGCACGAAATTAAAACCACCAACGAGTATAGTTTCGACCCGGGATATAACTTTACTCCCGGGAATGAAACTAAATTAAACGAAACTCCGCTACTCATACTTAAGTTTCGATCCAAAAAGTTGAATTGAGGGGACTAAGAGAGAATATTTTCGACCCATTACGTTTGACATACGTGTGTAGAGGTGAAAAAATCCGTTCTCCTGTTAGTGGTAAAATTTTGAGTACTCCATGCATCTAATGCCGGTAGGCCGAGCCTCTACTTCATTCAGCCACATTTCGCACTCGGTGTGTGGGTCAAAACTAAACCATTTAAAGGTGAAACACGTGGTCCCTCCAGTGCGAAACATTATCTGCGTTTCATTTCGTCCCGCAGTTTTACTTTAGTGTCGAACCGAAGTAGTTTTGACTCCGATTTCATGTCGACCCAGAGTTTAGCTCGCCGGGTTTAAATCCATTTCGTTTCTACATTTCGCTCCCGGGAACGAAACTGTAGGTATTTTACCGGTTTTGAGTTTCGTTTAGCTTCAGTTGCCATCCCTGGAGTTAGGACACCATCCGTTAGCATATAAAATCAAATTCACCACGCTACGAACATTTTTGAAAACCGATTTAAATGCTCCTATGCGGCAAAATAATATAAGCCTCTACAGAACGGATTGGGACCTACTCTACGCCGTCCTACAGCTTCTACTGCAATATATGCGGTGACAACTCACGCTAAAAGAACGAGGAAAGATGCTCCATGGTGTATTGCCTGGGGAAATGGGGAAACGCGAGGGGTTTGGATCCCTTTCGCATGGCGAAGGTGAAATCGAATCCATTCCCATTCGCTCTCCACTGCCGGGCAATAAACAGTTTTCAGGTGTGAAGGTGACTTCTAGCTCGTTACGCGGCGGTCGAGGCTGAGACTGTACGTCTATTTAAGGGGTGCCGGGTTAGGTTCGTTGTCACGGACCAAGAGCGTCTTAGTGCGTTCAGTTCCCGATCGGTTTTTCCGTGGGCGTGATGGAAATCGACACATTGGTCTCGCCGTTGCATAACGATCCTTTTTGACGGGAAAATCGCAATAAAGCGGCAAAAAGGGGAATGAAATATTTATTCCGCGGCCGACGCCAGATTTGTGGTGCTCCGCCTGTCGATTGGTTTAGAGCCTTTGCGTCGAGAATGTGCAGTAATATTGCGCTCTCCGGGTCACATTACACGTTTGACGATTTCATGGTTGATTATAAGCTTTGCATATTTATGCCGTTGTGGGAATGTGCGCCAACATGCTACATTACGAACCACCACAAGTTCTGCTGACAGGCTATTTGCGGAAGGGACCAAGTAGGGGGTCATTCCCGTCAATGCGAACAGGTGGGAAGGCTACAGTGTTGTGAAATATGAAGAATCTTCATCCTCCTTGTCAGAATAGGACAATTAACGACACTACCATGTTGAGCTTATGAGGAACGAGCGATAAAATGCATAAGTCAATAGTGTGTGCTTTTTCTTACTCTTCGGTGACCAAAATTTTACGCGTAAAGACCCCATAGCAATCTAAAATTTGTCGTTAACTTATTAAAATTTATTTATACTTTTCGTAAATTCGGGCTTCGACGGTCTTTTTATCAGATAAAATTGTTCTAAATCACACTAAGTAAGATTTCTAGTGTCTTTGAAGCAGATATTGTGTAAATATTTTAACAATTCTATCAATAAAAAACGCTATCGAGTGTAATTCGTCCGTAGGTAATAATAATACAGAGTATTTTTTCCAGATAAGGTCGACTTCAGCCCTTCTGCGCTGGTAACGGTACACGGAAAACGGTGAACGAGACTGGCTTCTTAATTGCATTCCGACCAACGGAATTTTATCATTGTTAATATTGTTCATTCTTCGGACAAACTTAAATTATTATTTCTTAGCTGGCTCTTCAAACTCTTTCTAGTAAGCGATCATCTTTGGAAGAAAAATCCTCCTAAAAAACCTCGTAGTTCTCCTAAATTCTCCTAAAATACCTCCTTATTCCAAATTACTCATCTAGATTCTCGCTTATACCCTAATCGATCCATATATCCATACGATCTAATTTCAGCTACTTTATATCGGAATTGAATCCTAGCAACGGTCGTGATGTTTATATAATCAACGGATAGGTTATGCCAAGCTATCTCCGCCTTGATGCTTTTATTGTGAACGAGCTATGCATATTTTTTCACATTCAATCCAAGAAAACATATTATTTATAATTACCCTTTCAGGGCTACCCAGTAGTTAACATCGACCAGCAGCCAAATAAGATTTGATGAAATTCAGAAAAGGAGAATGAATGGTATATTAGTAATTCATCTTTGAGAGATTTTTGGTTTTCACAAAAAAACATTTGTAATTATCGATAATCTCTATGTTCATTGTAAAATAACGGAATATATAGTTTTACTGAGAGCAACGTATAATCATAAAAACTAGTGGCATCATGGTTACGATATTATTAATATTTTAACTTTCGACAGAGGTGGCTGGTAGTTGATTGAAATTATTTTCTCTGGCGTAATGACAGACCTCGCTTCTACCTTGAAGAGCACCTGTCAATAATTACGTAAAATAGTTGGCTACTTTTATTGCTTATTGGTTGCCCCAAAATCATTGTAGATGATTATATTAGTGCAAGAAATGCTCATTCGTGTTAGCATAGACGCTCATTACGTGTCTATAATGTATTACAATCAAGATCAGGGCTCTTACGGAAGCTAAGTAAGCAACTTGTCACTTCAACCGCTGGGTTATTCATCAGTATGAGCTAAGCCACTTTATTTATCTCTTTTATACGTCAGGATCCATTATGTCTCATGTTAATCGGAAGAAATTACTTTCAAAATTGAGGAAAGGCGAAGAATATTGCTTCACCCTTAGCGCAAGCATTCAGGTAGAGGTTTTCGATGAACTCGTAGAGCACTGCATGGATGTGAGATGCCCTACCCTCTATCTTTATATATCTACAGATATAAGTTGACCTGCTGTGCATTGTATTTAGGAAGATGAAATGGTTATATTTAAATGTGCACTGATGCACACTTCAAAAAGTAAACCACCTCGTTTTTTAATATGTTTCTTGAATAAAATTATGCTGTTCTATTTAGAGATTGAGCATCAGATACATTTATATTTTAAGTAAATCGATTCCTTTCCCCAGATTGAATCATTATTAAAAGACCTCATCAACAACGTACTTGGCTTTAAACTTTTATGCTAAGCTTCAAATAACATTTTTACTGCCATAATTGTATTTTTATTCTAGTTATGCTCTGTTGTAAAAAAACGTCATGGACCAGATTATGAGAAAAAAGCGAAGCTTTTCCGTTAGGTTGAACCAAAAAAAACTTTCAGCATCAGTTTTAGATAAATCCTTTTAGAATAGTCCTAAACATAACTAGATACCATCCATATTATTCCTATTATTGACTTGAAGTGCACAAAGTTTGAAAAGTTTTCACTGGTATGACGTCACCGCATGGCATATTCTGATTCGAGAAATGCCTGGAAAAAGGATAATGAAAAAATATTGTACTTTAGTTTATTTTGTCAAGAAAAAATTACAAGCAGAAATTAAAAAAATACAGCACCGATTTTGATCCACTTTTTTAAGATTGATCGATAATGTAAAAGCAAGGGGTCATTGTCATTAGTTGTAATTAAAGTTGATTTTAGTATCAAAAATAAAATATAGCAGTTTAGTCATTGAAAGGGATTCCATTGAAATTGCCAACATTATTTTTCTAAGTTTTAAAGCATATAAAACATAATGTACATAATGTACATAATGTACTTTGCAGAGCAAAATATAATTTCATTTCAAGTTTTATTTGCAATAACAGAGCCTATTAGAGGATAGGTATTGATTTTTATGCAATTACTGGCTTCGCTCAAAACGTAGAAAAAAGTATAGAAATAAACACATCAATATTCTTAGGTATGATAAGAAAAAATGACAAGTCAAAATTTAAAAAAGCCAAGCACTGCATTTCACCCTGGATCCCCTTTTTAAAGATGGATTGAAAAATTGATTTAATAGTTAGGGGTCATTATAGTTAAAGACATTGACAGTTATTTTTAGTGAAGTACCTTGTAGATGATGTTTTATTATCGAAACCTATGATACATAAATAATATATAAAGATAATAAGTAAATACGTTGGAATAAGTAAATAAGTTAGAATAAAGTCAATAGCCGTGGAAAATTGCAAATATTGATTTCGATGCAGAAAAATTCCTCTTCATCACCCTTGGATCTTCGGTTATTATAACAAACGAAGCATGCCTCTCAACAAAAATGAAATGTTCTGAAATCACAGCGTATAATTGATGAAATGTTACCCAACTCGCTGCTGCAACGAATATTTCGAGCGAAGAACGTAATTAAGTGTTGATCGTTTCGAGGATCTGGTAGTCGTGATGCCCCTCAACGACCAGCCTCCGTGCCATCCCTCAGTGCTCCCGATCGGTGGGGCCAAGGCTTCGATCCGGATTACAACATTTGGAGTCGATGTAGGCCAAAAGATTTCACGGATGATAAGAGGCGCTTGTGGGGTGAGCGGGTGAAAGGCAGGGGGTGCTCGATTTGCCGAGACCTTCAACTCAATGCGCTCTAATATTCGGATGCGCGATGCATCAAAACGGGCGGCTCTGGTTTTCCAGCATTTTTAATCTGCCACTCATCACGCCGGCCATGTCTGTTCCGCACGAGTCGCTTGTTCACAGTGAGGGCGCGTTATGGGATGGGCTTAGGCGACGTCAGCCTGCGAAAGGCGAACTGGGCAACAAAGAATGGGTGCATCACAGTTATATTTCTACCTCTGAGCAAAGTTAGGTAACCATGGAGATTGGAACATAAATAGGAGCTATTCATTGGCAGAACTATCAGAGGGGCCTTCGGGGCTACAGACACCGAGAGATAGACTAGAGACCGACACAAGGTAAGATCAAAATATTGGTGGTTACCTCTTAGTAAAAAAGGTATTTTGTTACATATTCCGGTAAATTTACCTACTACAACGAATAAATGTATAAATTATTTTTTTTTAATCAGTGCCTATTTTAAAGGCTTGGTTCTTATAAAACTACCCACTATAAGTGATAAGTATTTTTATTATGAAAGTAAACCTAAAACCACATATTTTAAGTCTTGAAAATCTCAAAGTTCCAGCATCTTCTAAACCCCTTTTGAGTGGGGAAGAATTCGCCAGACCCCCTGGTCCAAACCTAGATCCGCGACTGGGGCTCTTTACCTACAATGTTTTGCCATGAAGACTCCATGAAATGAGGCCTCATTTCATTCCGCTTGATTTATGTTGCCACTTTGAGCATATTTTAATCGGCTTTCAAAGATATCCGCACCGCAGGGATGAGCACCAACCGATCCATATTTTATCAATATTTGAAACATGGTATTTTTAATCGCAATTAATAGGAGTTATAGTCGTGACTTCGGTAGATCACATAACCAGACATTTAAATTTCGATGAACAACACTAATCATATATTATTTCCCCACGAAATTCGTATTTCTCAGAAACCCTTGCGTGAAATTCGCATGCCTGTGGCTGAGTCTCTAAAAATCCATTTCTATCTTTCTATGTTTAAAATCCTGAATACAATTTTTGCTGAATATAACTAAGTGCCACAGGAAAATATTTCGCGCAGTCTACTAATAAAATGAGAAATAAGGTTTACCGGGTGAGTAGGAAAGTATGTAATGATGTATTTACCAGTTACTGCCTAAAATATCACGTATGCTTACTCACTAACCCTTGGGCGACATTCAATATTTTTGTCTAAGCATGCGTGTTAAACCCTACCCAATCACCCTCATTCCTGTCACACTTTACTCCTATTACCGGAACGAGTTATATTCTTTCCATTAATTTTCAAATTTCCTTGTGACTAATTGAATATGAATGGAAGAGTAGTCCAATATTACCAATTATTACACACCACTTGTAAGTGTAGATAGTCACTGCTATGAGAGTATGAATCGATTGAGGATGTGGTCGATCTTGATTCGCGAATTGAAAGCAGTTCAACATTGAACGTCGAATGAGCAATAGTTGTGGATCTGGAAAAACATGGATTAGTCTTGTTTTAACTACACAAGCAAAGACAGTAGCTTCAGCTCAGTTTGATTCAGTTACTAATCGATGTAACCATTTACTAACGAGAGAGAAGTTTTTAGTCTAAACTTAATGGATTACCCCATTAGTGCATAGCGTCCGATATATCGGACGTGCGCCATGTCTCACTTAAATGCTTCTCGAGTCGATAAATTCAATGAGTCAACTAAAATATTAGGGGGGGGGGGGTGAAGACAGACATCCATTTGAACTTAATACATTATTAATATGTGGCGCAAGTCAACTGGAGCCCATAACAAAATAAAATATACACGCCGATATATCGGACGCTATGCACTAATGGGAGATGATCAACATATTTTTTGGCATCCTGCTTTCTTTTGTAATTAATGTTTAGGCATTAATAATTGTACTGGCACCCCATTAACACTTCTGTGTTAATAGTAATGGCAAGATTTTGTTTTTTAGCAGCTATATTAACAATCAACCTCACCGTGTCAACCCAATCTGAGATAACTTGTGCATTCTCTACTGTAGGTTGTGAAGACACGTCACTCCTACTCAACCGATCATACTTATTCTTGATTTTCAATGGCCTCATTTCTTTTTATCTCGATCAGCTTAAAATTTTGACCTTTTCAGTTATATATTTCTTCCCAATGGCGATGAAAATTATTTTATTGCCATATTACCTTAGTTATTGTGTCATGAACACTTTGCTAAAAAAAGGTCATTTTTTGCGGAGTAAATTTTATGATCTTTGTCCATAATTATAAAAAATTATTCACATTGGGAGGTTCAAATTCCCTGTAAATTAAGCCCATTATAATGGACAGTATGACTGGAAGGGTAAATAGTGTGCTAGGAATAGGTACCAGCACATAGTGTTTCACCGTGCTGAAATGGGGTAGCATAATTTTTACGAGCCGTGAAAACATGAGCTAGTACATGCGAGGTGTATGTACTTCATTGAGTAGAAAGAGACGTTGTAAGGTGTAAGGCCACGTTCGGAAAAAGCAGACAATATACGCTATAGACGGAAAGAAATAGGACACATGAACAGCATTCATGTGCTCAAAAAATAATCAACGCGAGGATTTGAGGCTCTATGTACCGAGCTCACGGAGAAATTAGAATACCACGATAGAATGGTAACGGTAGCCCCAGTACAAGCTGTTGCAAAAGATGTTACGGTACGGTATCCCCCCAGTAGCGGGACTGAATCGGTACAACGGGTGCTATAATCACGGTATCGAAGGAAGCCAGCGTAATGGCACCAAAAAAGGCCACCGACAAATCCAAAACCCGAGCAATTGCTTTGGCATTTAATGCAATAAAGTTCAAGGACGTTTGCGGCGGTGGGAGGAGGGGGGATAATGAGGGAGCGGAGAGTCCTTCTCGCAGCAAGGACGTTTGCCGGCCGACGCACAGATTCATCATCTCCACCTCCTCCTCCTACTCCTCCCTTCGGGGGCCCTCCGTCGTGATGCGGGGAGGGGGTGGAGTGGGAGGCAGGCGTGGCGGGGCGTGGCGTGGGGTGGGGGTCGAGCTCTCCCATCTCTCCCCCGCTCGCAGCGATCTCCCATTCCGACGGGATCACGTGCTCACCTAACGGTCGACCAGTCAAGGACGAGAAGGGATGGAGAGATGGGGGCGGGGAGTTTTACCGCTCCCTCGCTCGTGGTGGTGCGGCGTCTGCCTACGGCGCAGCATCCACGGATAGGGGAGGAACGGTAATATGGAGGCATAGGGCACGGTGCGGGGGCGTGCTCTACTTTGAAGAAATTTTAATTGTTGCATTAGTTTTGTTGAATTATGTCCAAAAACATGAGAAAAGAAACGAAAATTTAAAATATCATATTGAGAAGATTGATTTTTGTGATAGAAAAAGTGTAAATATGACTTGAAATGAAAAAATGGACAAAGTAATAGAAAAATTTGCTAAAAAATAACTTATTATACGTATCAAATTTGTATAATCAGTGTAGTCATTTGGTATATAAGTTGTGCTGTCACAAACTACGCACTTCCCTTGCAACCAAAGGCGTACCCAATTAGAGGGGGTCAACTTCAGCCCAAAACTAGGGAGTGGCAAGCCATGGTTGTTCTAGTTGTAGGTAAAATTTCAGCATGAAAAAGGTGAATGAAATCAGCATTTAAAGGATACTAAGAGCTCTTTATTAGTTTTTAAAATTATTTGCTTGAAAAAATGTTATTTTCCTCAAAGAAATTTGTGATTTTTGCTTCTATGGAGTGGGGGGCTGTGCTCTCCTCCCCCTCGCTGGGTATGCCCATGCAAGAAACACAAATTAATGCGCAAAATAATTCTTATATTGTTGACTGGCTGATTGTGGTGAACATAGTTTGCCGGTACAGAGATAAAGCGTCAGCTGTGTACAGTATAATTATACTTATTTTCGAGTATTATGAGTATACTCGAGAATGATTTTGGTGTGTAAATGTTGGTATGCAATATTGAAAGAAAAGGCTCAAATGGCCGAGTCTTTTCTTTCCATACCATATAGCTAAATTCCTTCGTTTTCTATACTTTTTTCAAATGTTGAATATCCTTGTTTAAGGTCATGCACAATTTCAATAACAATGCTCTGGGGCTGTACCAAGTTTATGAGGAACGGGAATGGAATAATAGGGCACGATGAGGGATGGATAGGGCATGCTCCGCTTAGTATACTGAGCATGATTTTTGTGAGTAAGTACATGTTTTTATGCAATATGGAAAGAATATAGTGAAATGGCCAAGGCTTTTCTTTCAATATTGCATATATGAGACCATATAGAACAACTTCTCCGTTCTCTTTACATGTTTTTATGTTGAATATCCTTGTTTAAGGTCATGCACAATTTTAATAGTAATGCTCTGGAGCTGTACCAAGTATATGAGGAATGGGAAGGGAAGTGTAGGGCTCGATGACGGGAAGTGCTCCGCTTCCGAGCGCCAGCCAAAAGTATTCTAGAATACTCGAGTATGATTTTTGTGAGTACATGTTTTGATGCAATATGGAAAGAAAAGAGTAAAATGGTTGCGTCTTCTCTTTTCATATTGCATCTATGGGACCAAATAGCACAATTCCCCGTTCTCATTACATGTTTTTATATTGAATACCCTTGTTTAATGCCATCCAAACATAATGCCAATACATCTACATAAAACCCTGCGACTCACTTCTTTGGTATTTGGTAGGCATTACCAATGCTCAGTGATTGCTTCTAGTTTTTTTAGGAAAATAAAGCATTTTTCTCTATGCAAATCGAAAAGAAGATCCTAAATTGAATATTGTATAGGTTTAAGAACCTAGTGCCAATATCAAGCTAATATAATTACAATTTGTATGTAACTAGGGCGGTCATGCCATTAATAAGTTTTACGAATGAAAGTAGTAACTGATTTCATTTTCATGAGAACTGCAAATTTCCACAAGTTTAAAACTAACTCCTTTTGAACTTCTTTATGTTTGTGGACCGCCTTTTTTAGTATAATCACCTGTTTAGGCAATGTAACCTGATAATTATGGACGAGAATGACCAGATGATACTGTAGAAAGCAACCAGGTAAACAGGAACCAATTAAATCGTGTGGTTGCTCTCTAGTACCCTTGAGAATGAATTATGAGGGCATACGGGGGTGTGGCGGGGTCTGCCAGTAGCACAGGTTCAAATCCTCTCTGGGTGTGTTTTACGCCGTACAGACGATGAGTATTGGTGGTTACAAAATATTTGTTTACAAAAGTTTTGACTTAATTGGCCTGATTTCTTATGCGCAAAAACGTTCTTTGCTGATTAATATGACGGAATAGTATTCTTCAAAGCTGAGTGTTGTCTCAAAAAAGATTTTTTCAGAGAAAATACGTTTTGTCCACTCATTTGTTTCCCGATTATGACATTCATCACTTTGATCATCAGAAGCATAATAATGAAATTGATATGCCGGAATATGGCATAAAATGAAAAGCTGATCCGCGGTAGAAATCCATGTAAAGGTTTCATTTGTGATAATTAAAGTCCACATGGACGAGCTTTATACAAATAAATGCCTTAAATAAATGGGCGGTTGGAAATGTAAATATTTTTTCGACTATATTCTGTACAGGAGCACGGTAGCCCGGTTGGTAAAGTGCTTGGCTGCTGTTCGTAGGGACCCGGGTACAAATCCGGGGTGAAGCCGTCGGACAACCCCAAGCCAAATCCTTGAATTGCGAGTCCTATGGCTTAGTTCGAGGTGAGTTCTACGTTCACCTATCCAGACCAACCTTATGGCTGAATCACTAATTAAGAGTGTTCTTCCGCTTGAAAATACAGGGTCATTATATAAGAATTGTGCGGATTTTAAAATGGCTTGATTGAAAACAGAATTACCTACAATTCATGTTTTTTTTATTTTTCGAAATCATCTTCTCAAACAGTTATTTATTTAACTGGTAAACTTCAATACGTGCCCTTTGTCGCCTTTAGACAAGAGAGAAACGTCTACGTTAGCCAACTCCTAACGAAAGCCACTGAGATGATCAGGTTGCTTTGGTGGCTAGAATGTTAGCTTCCTACTCCCTAGGCTCGGGTTCAAATCCTGACGGTGGCAGAGATTTTTCAGATACTGCCCGATCCCTGTTTGCATGTTGTGTAGAGGACATTTCAAGCTCAACACTCCATCCGTCGGATGGAACGTTAATCCGTGGTCCCCTTGGCGCCTATAGTTAAGAGCTTGCTAATGCCGGCGCCAGGTTTTTCTCCACCCTCCCCTCCAAACCCTTCCCTCATGGCGCGAATGACCTCAGCTGTCGGTCGTCTCCTCCAATTACCACCACCACCACCGCTGAGAGGACCACAGCTTAACGTCCTGTCTGACGGACGGAGTGGTGCACTTGAAATGGCACAACCTCAAGGCACTCAAGCAGGGATCGGGTAGGCTCTGAAAATTGTCCTCTACACTAACCCTTATATATCGTCGATTTATGGCGTCACTCGCTAGGATGACTCATTGCATGTTTTTTTCCATGGTTCTAACCTTGCATGTATTTGCTCTAGGAATTACTAACCATTAGCAAGTTTGTTTTTCATGAATAAGCATGTATATTTTGCTATTGTACGCAACATTTCTATGACCGTGCGGTGTGCATGTGGCGTTCCTCTTGCATGCTGCATGTTGGTGATTGGTCACCCCCTGCCAAACACCCCAGAGGTGGCTCGCAGGGTAATATGTTGATGTAAATATCCCCATGAAGAACTGCAACAGTACCATTCTTTTATGATAAACCCTGTATTTCTTGCCCATTTCCTATATTGCTCTCCAAGTCATGACCTCTGTAAATACTAACTGTCCTCCCAGTTTAGCCTGTCTTGCTCAACTTTCTCTCCTCCATCACCCCTTGAAGTTTCCCTCTCTAAACGCTAACACGAGCGTCTTCCACCCCATTCAACGCCTTCCTCCAACACCCCTTGCGCCAGAATCAGCTGCTCTTTGATGGCCTCCCTTTCCCCACCACGCCTACGACTGCAATGGGTCTATTGTTGAGCTTGCCGCAGGTGCAGAATCCCGTCCATCACGCTGCGCGACGCTCGGCTGTCGAGAGAGGCTGGGGCGGTTCATGAAACCGTGAACCGGTTTTCGAGGAAAAAACCGTCTGTAACGGCAGTGCGTCGACGGAATAGATTGAAACAGTTTACTGGGCTGGCGATTCATAATGAAATGGTATATTAAGTGCACGTTTCTTTTTCAACTAAAGTTCTTTCTTTCACTATCGTGGCTTTTGCCATCTGTATTTTTTTTCAATCCTATAAACAATTCTTGTTTAAGGAATGTTGTCCTAAATGAAGATCCTACTTTTTAACGTGGATATGCTTTTTAACAGTGAAGTAAAAAACAGCATGTTTACGGCAGTAAGTCGTTTAAATTTTAAGCCTTATTGCTCGTCATTATATTTTCTTTAGGATCAAATAGTTCAGTAGATATCATATGTTATCCACAATGTAATCATCACAACAACGATCGAATTCATAAGCGGAATAAGTCAATGGACCGAGAATCGTGTTGCAGATCCTCGGCATGACGCGGTACCTTCATGTGCTATCATACTCTACAGAGGCTCAGGTTTCATAACAACATAACTGTGTCTCGGTTCTGATCCCATTATCCGCTGTATTGGTTTAGAATCGCTTACACGGGGCACAAGATTTTTTATCCAGTATGAACCGACACGCCATTTCTGAAAAAAAACGAGTAAGGAAATGATAGTCTTTAAAATAGTTTCTCATGGTCTTTTTTACAAACATAAAGAATTACAGATCCATCACGTCATGAAGTGGAGACTCAATAAACCTGCAGAAAACTATAACTGAGACTTTATATCGTAATGGTATGAACTTCCACTATATCACGCCTTAAAGTGCTAGTGCCTTTCTTGGTATTTACAGGAGGTGACCGGGAGCTTAAGTCGTTTGCGCCATACGTAAGGGTAGCAAAGAAAGAGTAGAGAGAACTCCGGCATAAAAATCAGCCTGCTCTTGAAGAAAGGCGCCGAGGGGCCACAGCTTGACGTATCTCACGACGGACGTAGTTTTGCACGTGAAGTGCCCTCAACCAAACTCCCAAGCAGGGGTCAGGCAGTCTCTGCACTAATCTCTGCCACTGCTTTGTTTTGAACCCGGGCTAACGGGTTGGGAGGACAAAACTCTACCCACCAAACCAACCTGAGCCCAAATGTCAATTTCCTCGGCGCAAATATATAAAGAGCTGCTTTCTGCTTCTATCCATGCGACCGAGATGAAAATGATAAAAACGTGGATCATGATGAATGCGATTGCTGGATTCGAACTGTTGCTTTCGTTTACGCTCTGTCCATTTCCATTTAGAATTTTATTTCCATTCCATTGAGGTATCACTCAAGGTATCACGAAGGAGAGGTGTTAGATTTTCGTAACATCTAGCTATAAATAGTATTTTATGTACAAATCTTTTACATTTTGCATCTTAATGCTGACGAAATGGATACTTAGTTGAGGCTGATATTTTGTGGTAGACCATTGCGGGATATGAAGTAAAGATAGTTACCACTTTTTCTCATAAATATTTATCCTTAAAAATCCTTCTTGCGTGGATATTTGAATCGCTAACTGCAGAAAGGCATCATGCCCAAGTTGGACGGTCTATCTTTTTTATTTAAGTTGTTGCTAGGTGCAAGACTAGACGTTTCCTTCTAAAAGGAAACGTTTTACGCTGATAACACCCAGCATACGTTTCCATAAAATGTTTCCTTTTTAGTAGAAAACTTTGAGTATAGCACCTTGCAACAACTTTAAAAAAAAGATAAATCATCCTATTTGGACACGATGCCTTCCTGCAGTTAGCGATTCATTTATTCTAGCATGGTTAACATCTATGTTAGTTCTGATTATGTTATCCTTAGTCATATTCTTAATGTTGATGTTTCGGAGTAAAATTCTGCCCTCACCTTTGTACCTAAACAGCCACCTTTGGCGCTTTTCTAAGTATACATTTCTTCTGAGGAGTTAACTAATCCGGCAAACGCATGTAGTGTATCTTAATTCTCCAAGATACCGGCAATATACTTCCTCGTCAAGTTTTATTTGTGTCAAACTAAGCGCCTGTACTGTCATCAATTTTCGATTCTATAGTGTGTCTCGAAGATAGAGGCAACATTATCTCTTAAAAAGTTTCTTGTGTCTCTAATTAACCACCTAAACTTTAATCAATTTCCGATTCTATGGTATTTCCCTCCGATGCGTAAGAGTTTAACTATTAAATTGACATTTTTTGTCACACAATCAACGTGCGACGGAAATTGGTCGATAAGTTTCAAAGTAAGAAGTATTTCACCACCTTCAGCGCTCTACTCTATGATAATCCAAAGAGAAAAACCGGAACGATAAACCGGTACACCGGAAAACGACCATTCTAGTCGGGAGCGTCTATATATCGACTTAATTATGTATCGAATGGAGAGTTAAGTCAAACGTCTGGACGGGTTTGCCGATGGAAGTGTATTGCTGGAGGAAATGAGGTAGAGTGAGAGGCTGGTTAATAATGGGTGAAGGGAAGAAGGTCGTGGAGGCAGCCGAAGAAATATGGACGGGATGATGAGAGGTACGGCTGGAAGGGAATCGGACGGTCGCCCGCGGCTGCAAAAGAGAGGTTTGGGCCAATCATCCACCCATCTTAACCTTCCTCAATCGGTAGACTAGCAGTGGTTGTAACTTAGCGCGTCGAGCACTATCCTCGGTGTATTCTCCTTTTTAACCCTTTCCGGCCAGGTTTTTTGCGATCCGAGAACATTTGATCTCCATTTTTTTATATTCAGGTTTAAGATAACAGCTGAAATATCCTTTTCTTTCAATAATATACAAGTCCCCATGATATTTAGAGCAAACTTTATTCTTAAATAGAAGATATTTGGCGATCTCTATGTTGCATATTTTCATTTATTAACTACTTCAATTTGTGACTACAATTAGACATTTCAGTGATTGCTAAGCTGTTTACTGTTTATAAACTATTTTCAAATCGGATGTAACAATCTATGAACAATAATTTATAATATTATTGATATTATTACTATATTATTATTATCATCATCATCACATCCTACGCCTCATCGCATCGGAGAAATAGGAATCATTTTTCATACGGGTGGACTATGCCATCGAATAAGGGTAACATTTACTGTTTGAGTAGCCTATTTTGGAAAAACTTCCAAGAGGAAGCAAAGTACGTTGCTTGCGTAAATAAAAAAAACTAGAAGCTACATGCCGTATGAAGAAATAGCTCATCCCAAGTTTGAAATGACTTTGAAGAGAGACACAGAGCCAAATTAAATCTGCACTAAATCATTTAATTATGCACTGCTTGACCCAAGTTGAGTTTAAGCTTCCCTTGCAATACTTTCTTCATTGGTAATACCTTTATCTATTAAACTAAAATGTTATAATATGGGTACCACAATAAAATTCTATAATTCCATACGGTAGTCGTGTTTAAAATTTGCTTTCAGTACGAAATTATTGAAAATTAGTACATTGACTCCGTAAGGTTTTTCGAAAGAAACTTTATCTGCTTGAACACGTTGGTCACCTGTTGTGTCACCGCCTCCGGGTGTTTTAGTAAATATATTTACTGAATAAATCGGTGTTTTCTTATCAGTTGCGCACTATTGGTTTATCACAGGTAGAAATATAACTGAAAATGAATCCAAAATGACTTTAACTTTGTTTTAAACTGCTGCGGTTATGTTTACTGCTTTGTCAAGATCCAAACCTTATACATCAGTCTCGTTCGCCCATGGCGTGTGTTGCCAAAAATCCATTTTATTTTAGTTACAAGCCTCTTTAACTATGATCGGTATGTAGCGGCGAGAAATGGCATTCCCGATAACTGTGACCGGAGGTCAACGTATTAACAGAGTGAGTCCCTGAATATACTGTAAATGATACATCCTATACATTAAAATCAATCTCTCGGATAGGAACTAGAGCCTAGGGTTATATTAATCTCGTCAATTCCCGATTGCCCAGCCTAGGCATTGTTAAATGGAATTAGAATTATTTATGTGTGGGTCTTAACTTATTTAATTATTCCTAAGCGCTAAAGAAAACTGGATAAGTTTAGATGGACAGAATCTGGTCCCGACGAAATGAATGTGAATCTTAGCAGGAGAGAAAAGTTATTAGATAGCAGTAAAGAATCTGCGCGTAGAAGGTGTTAAATTTGTTTCATTTGAAATGATTTTTTTACTTGTATTGAATATTTTTAAATCTCAGATAACCAATGTCTTCCGATACTCCTTACCTACCATACTTAGATGTAGCTCCAAATTAAAATTTAAAAGACTTTGAAATAGCAGTTAATTTTAATTTTTTGATACGAGATGCGATTATCTCTAGACGTTGCTCCCATGCAAATAAATTATCATGAGCCCCATGTTTTATGTCTCCTTCAGTGGAATAAGTCGAGTAAGAATGGCCGCGAGGCCAAGCAACAGTACGGAGTGCCTTATAACATTCCGATATGTATGTATGCCAATACAAAAAATTCCGGCCATTTCTGGAAGATTGTGTTTTCTCAACAGTGACTGAAAAGCAATGTTAAGAGTAAAAACTATAAAACCGCAGCTTGTCACCCTCTTCTTCAACAAAATGCAAAATGACTTTTCAAGTGATTTTTTCTGTGAAAGCTTCCACTCGACGGGCTTTTTTCTGTATAATAGTATTCTAAAATATTATTAATCATTCGAAAATTACATATATATTCCGAAATCTTAATATGCTGGAAGTTAATCTCATAAATTTGAGCAAACTTTAGCCGAATTCTAAATTTTCGACGACGATTTTCTGGAGACACGTTCGACCGCAAGTTTCTTTAAGAAATGCAATAGAACTCGTTCACCGCACCACTTTCAATGCAGCTACAGACTTGTTAATCAGCAGGTTAGAGACCAACAACATTTGATTCGAAGATAATTTTGTAAACTGGAAATTTGAGACTCCTCCCCTGAAAGATTTAAAAATGGTGAAAGCTACATAAGATTTCTTCGGACGTCGACCAGGAGATTGGAAGGGGAAGAGTTCCCCAGGAAGTAAACAGTAATAACTTTTTTTGTGTATTTCATCGGTCATAATTATGCATTTATGCCTAAATTACCACTCACAGGGAGACCCGTAAAATTTTCGTTATTGCTTGCTGCAATAAATATTGTTATAAAAAGTGCTCATATTAATCATTCATTGAGTTATTTGGCAATTACTCAATATTTTCCAGGAAAATAATTTGCGCTTCCCAGTGGGGACCGAACCGACACTTTTTTTTTGGGTTTCTGGTACAATTTTTTCACGTTCATCTTCCAAGTTACATTTTTTTAATGTGAATTCCTCTCAGCGCCTGTGTTGGAGAGGTATAATATGTAGCTATTGTATTATTCACCTAAATTTTCCCTTCTATTTGCTTCTTGGATTTAAGATAACGAATCATTCCGGTCAACCGTCATTCGGTCGTATTTTTGTCTATTTTCGCGATTGATTTCTCTCGTATAGAAATTTAATGGACCCTCATGAACATTTAAACGAATTAAAGTCAAAAAAGTTTCATTGAAAGTTCAAGGTTCTTCTACAGATTAAATACAACTGGATTATTTGAGGTGATCTTTGCAGTAGTTGAGTAGCTTATGTAAAAAAGAGACATATCACGAGTTCGAAACAATTCCGAAGGACATAAAAACGTTAAAATAGAGCGCAGAGAGTAGCAACGAAAGTGTTAAACTTTGATAGTTATCCTTTAATGCGATGAGAATAAAGTTTTCCTTAGAAAAATAAACAAGCTTATAGTTTCAACTCAAGCCATGATATCGACATGATCAGCCAATCAGTGGATATTCCGGTCGCAGGAGGTTCGGTTCCAGGTTACGTGAGTTCGTGTGCTCGCATCACGTGAGTTGAAATAATTTTTTTCTCAACCTCGACCGTATCGTTCATCCTTACGTGAACATCGTTACACACTTAAACGTCCACGTGGATGGTCGAGAACGACAGCCACCCCGACCTTTGACGTAACATTGTTTATATTTCCACCTGAGTAGCCCATTCGCGACGCGGTTTTGGGATGAATATGTGATAGTGCCGCAAGATTCATTAGGACTTGTCTTGACTTTGATTTTATTTAACCTGGCCCAGGTGAGACCACAATCCGACCCCTCTTCTACTGGGCCAGGACTGTGCCCTTCATAGTCTAAAGCAAACTACTAATGAATTCTTACGAAAAGTTTTGATTTTGCGACCATACTTTTCCTTAGAATTGCGTCTAGAATGTTTACAAAACCATTGGTTATAATGTATATGACTAAATATTTCATCTCGCATATGGTAATGAACACGTGAGGACAATTTTTCGGGGGATCCGGTTGGTGTGGTGGCTAGAGTGTTGGCTTCCACCGCGTTGGGCTCGCGTTCAAATCCCGGCGGTGGCGGAGACTTTTTAGAGACTGCTCTATTCCTGCTTGAATGTTGTGTGGAGGTCATTACAAGCGCAACACTCCGTCCGTCGGATGGGACGTTAAGCCGTGGTCCCCTTGGCGCCTTTCGTTAAGAGAAGGGTAATGCCGACGCCGGGTTTCTCTCCACCCATCCTTACCTGCCTGAGCTGTCGGTTTCCTTCTCCCAATATCATACCTACAATTTTGCGTATCATCTTTATCCTCTGCAATACTTTTCGTTGACGCATACGCATTAAAAATTTACAACCGATATTTTAAGGAACCAGGAGGTTATCATTCTTAGCACTGGGACTTAGCGATCATCAAAATGCTCCCACACTACGTATGTACTCAAAAGTATATCTGGCTTTAAATTTTTACCCCTATTCTAATTAATCCCCTGCGGAAAAACTGATATTTTATTTTTATACACATACCTAGCACCGAAAACACCACATACTGACCTTTTGCATCAGGGCTGCTTCAACATATTAACAATTACTTGTGCACGAACAATTGTGCCCTGGATAGGGGAAACCTACCCTGGCAGGAATGGATCCCGCGTCCTCTTGTCTGAGAGTCCAGGTCTCAACTCCGCCGCTACTTAGGCCAGATAATTATTTTAAATGACAAATTTTACCTAAATTAAGCTGCAGGATTTGTGGAAAACTCGTTCTTTCCTATCTTTACTCAAAGCCAGGAGTGTTCAATCTTTTTTAATGCAAGGGCAAAAATTGATTTCACATCGTCCATCGGCCACATTACTCCACATCACTTTAACACCACATCAATAAAATAAAAAGAAAACATTTTATTTGAAAGTGCAATACTCTTTATTAGTTAAAAAGTTCAATCTATCAATGCGATTTTTGAAGTTGTTTATTTTGGACGAGTATTTCGATATATATTTTATATTATGTGGCGCGACACCATATTTTCTTTTCCCTCTAAGGGCCGCATGAAATTAGCTGGCGGGCCGCATGCGACCTGTGGGCTCTCAGCGGACTACTCGCCGGTGGCGCCACGATATGGGGAAGAGCTGCATTTGCTGCGGCGACCGGTCAGGGCGACGATACTGCCTCTCGGGGGCGGAGGAATTATTTTCCCACCAACCACTTATCACTCGCTGATTTCCATCGCGAAGGTTTACCACACAGTCGGGAGAAAGCGGTTGGAGCCGGCCGGAGTGATCCATCCTTCGCCATGGTGCTCCAGCGTGTTATCTAACAGCGCGCGCTTTGAGAGAATCGACTCTGCAAGCCGTCGGACGAAATACCACTCCTCGAGGCTTTTTCCGTTTCTTTGGCCCCGTTGATAGGCCATTATGACGTGATACGAGGCGTGTTTTTAATGTAAGTACCGTTTTGACATAAAACAACAACAAGTAAATTTTTTCCAAAAATAATTTATTCACTTGAAAGGCCATACTTTACTCTACTTTTCTACATAATTCCCATTACTATTGAGGCATTTATCGTATCTTGGGACCAGCTTTTGTATGCCATCGTCAAAGAAGCTTGCCACCTGATTAGACAACCACTGCTTCACATTCATCCCCAATTAAGTGAAGTGTATGGTGAAAATATTGTGAGTGATGGAATGGTGCGGAAATGGGTTAGGGCCTTTAAAGATGGCCGCACAAACATTCATGACGAGGAACGAAGTAGGAGACCTTCAGTCATTACCGATGAACTGATTCAAAAAGTGGACTGTAAAGTGAAAGAGAACAGCCGATTTACCATTTCGTCCTTAGCTGAGAAGTCTCCTGCTGCCTCAACAAGTGTTCTTTACGAAATTGTGTCCGAACGTTTAAATTATCGGAAATTTTGTTCACGCTCGGTGCCAAAAATGACGAAGTGAAAACGACCGTGAAGCGGTGGTTGTCTAATCAGGCGGCAAGCTTCCTTGATGATGGCATACAAAAGCTGGTCCCAAAATACGATAAATGCCTCAATAGTAATGGGAATTATGTAGAAAAGTAGAGTAAAGTATGGCCTTTCAAGTGAATAAATTATTTTTGGAAAAAATTTACTTGTTGTTTTTTTTATGTCAAAACGGTACTTACTTTAAAAACACGCCTCGTAAATATGCTCGGCAGCAAATGCTGCGGAAGGCATCTTGTCATCGGCGTCCTTTTTGCGTGCGTTCTCAAAAACTTTCTGCTCCCGCGTCTGCTGACTTATTTATAGGCGCACCCCCTGCGGTCACGTTAAAAACGCAGATCGCTGAATCCTCCACGATGACATCCATAAATATAGAGCAAACGATGGCTTACCAGTCATGATAAGCTGACGACTGCATTGAAATTCCCAACTCTAGTGCTATTATGAGGAATTTGAAAAATAGTAATTTATTATTATCATTAAGATCAACAGATTCAAACGCGTTTAGGCTCACTGAGTCTCGTATCAGATGATGGCTCAGTGAGCCGAAACGCGTTGTACGCAGTAAAAAAATTTGTGGAAAAGTACTACGATCTTTTATTTATTTATATATCATTATCATTTTTATTAATGACTTTTATTTATTCCTTTACCAATGAAAAGAGCACCATTGACATTTTACATTGGGGTCTTTAATTTAACATTTTAACGTACACGAATATCCTCGCCCTGGATAGAGGCAACCTATCAAGGTGGAACTCGAACCCGCCACCTATTGAGTGGCATGCAAGGACTTAACGCCGCCTCCGTGGCCGGCAAATAATTTTTTTATGAATGAAGTTGATTTGAATCACCTTAATAACAATTACCCACTGTTCTCAATAAAAAAAACATTAAAAATTTCCTAAAAGTAATAGTATAGGAGAATATTTCGTCTCACACGTGATAACTAACACAGGAGAGCAGAGTCTTGTAGCACCTTTCTCCGCAGCAAAATGTTTCGTTGATACAACGATATTGAAATTTAATAGCCGATATTTTATTGCACTATGTTGTTCTTTTCTTAGAACTGGGACTTGGATCATGATCAAAATACTCCCCCAATATAAGTGTGTATATGAGACTCAAAAGTATATCTGGTACTCACTCAAGGATTCAACCTGAAAGTTAAGCTGGACAGAAGAGGGTAGAGCTAGAGCCGGTTCAAGCGATACACAAAGAGCGCGGCCGCATAGGGCGCCAAGCGCTAGGGGGCGCTGAAGCGCTCAATCCAATGTTCACTATTATTCAACCAAGGAGATTAAGTATAAAATCGTATCCGGCTCGATTTTGTGGAATTTCTTAATATCCATGATAAAAAGGAGAACACAATGGTAATTTCCACACTTTTAATATTACAACTCAGCACCGACCATGGTTTCAACACATAAGTGTCATTCTTTGACCTTGATAATGACACTTATGTGTTGAAACCATGGTCGGTGCTGAGTTGTAATATTAAAAGTGTGGAAATTACCATTGTGTTCTTCTTTTTATCATGAAGGAGATTAAGGATTGATGGTTTGATTTGAATGGGGAAGGAATGTTGTTCGCTTGCACTAGAAAAATTTCCAGAGCAGGCCTTGGGTAGAGCTCACCCCAGATTTACCATCAGATGTGTCAGAGGGCCTGTTCCTTTCCTTGGCCAACCTTCGAGGATTTACGTGGCATGTCTGAGGGATTCAGAGTCGTCCTAGTCGTAATCGTCCAATCGATTTGATAATTAATTTTTGATCGGAATAAACAACATGTACAATACTCTCTGATGCAAGTCAATGCCGCTGACGTAATAAGCTGTTCATCAATCTATGCATGGTAAGGTCGATAAGGCAAGGACATGCGATCACGTGAACTTTTAATCTTGGCTGAATCGACAGGAACCGAAGATTACTTCTCCTATTCTATTGAAAATCCCAATTAAAAGGCTACTGTGGAGGGTAGGAGAAGTAAGTAAATGAATTGAATATGAATATGGTTGATACTCACTTATAAGTTGATTTTTCCCTAGTTTGAAGCGATAAATCGAATTGATAATTTTTCATCTGAATAACCAACATGTGCCTTCAATACTCACTGCTACAAGCCAATATCACTGATGTTATAAGCCAGCGGTTCCCAACCTGTGGTATGCGTATCCCTTGGGGGTGCGCGAAAACTACACGGGGGCGCGCCGAAAATAATCGGTAATAGCAGAAGTTACATTCCCTAATAATAGCCTGACAACAGTGGCGATGGAACTGATACGCATCTTCTTGTGTGTACAAAAAAACAAAAGTGAGATCGCAATCAGCATTTAGTTTTTCAATAAAAAGATATTAATCATGTATGCTTACAATATATGAAAATAAAATACAAAAATAAATTATGAAACAAAATAAATTATAATTGGGCGATTAAAAATTTAAAGCTAAAAATAGTGAACAATGAATTCTTAAATAGGAAATATGTATGAATATTGAGGTGAGTATTTAAAAAAACTCTTCTATTTGTACAAATATTTGTAACTAAAACAGTCACTTACCCGTAGTAAAATTATGCATTGAAATGTGCACGTTACATTTTTGAGGGCACAATATTTGTTATTAGCATACACAGTGGTGCGGGTGGAAAAGAAGTTTGGAACCACTGTTATAAGCTAATCAGCAATCAATAGAAGGCAAGGACAGGATTTCACGTGAACTGTTAATCTCGTCTGCATCGGCAGGAGCCGAAAATTGGCTTTCCTATCCCTACCCATGGCTTTAAACTCTCTACCCCGACTGGAACTGACTTATTTATGGGCGCATCCCCTGCGGTTACATTTAAAAACGCAGAGCGGGGACTCCCTGCGTGCCGTTGAAGTCTTTCCACCAGGGCGCGTGGAATTCAACGAGGCCACCCACGCTGCACGAAAGCACACGTGTTTATACGAATGTTCACATATATCATACCCCATTTATTACGATATGGCCTGAGAACTACGTTTCCGTATGACAGTGTCCCGCGGCCTAATTTTTCGCCTCGCAAGTGATAACGAATGCGGAAGAACAATTTGGCGTAACACCTTTCTCCTCAGCGGTATATTGCGTCGATGCAAAGTTGTGCAAGTAACCAATATTTTCGGGCACCAATATTTTCGGTACCGTTACTTAGTGCTGAGAATTTGCTGATAAACAAAATAGTGCTATACTGTACGTTCATTTCAATGTAACACAAAATGATAGCATCGTTGATATTTTTGCCTTATGCCCTAATCTATGCCACTTGCAAAAAATTCATAGATATTGCTTTTATAAGGTATTAATTTTAGGTGAAAATGAAGTCACGTTCCCAAGCTTTAGATAAATAAATTGCGGCTCCTTGCGGAGTATGGGAAAATACAATTATTTGTACTAAGCGTAGTGATAGAAATTCATGTACTAATAACAAATTAACCCCGTTGCTTGTTGAACATTGAAATCATTACTTATGAGAAGTAGTCTGGGTCTCATGATAAATATGAATTAAAATGGCATGATGACATATTTTAATTTTTTTAAATAACCGTTATCTGAATCATTTTGCCAATTAACATTGTTATATTTTCTACGTTGAATCAGTCGTAATGTCATTAAATTATCGGATTATTCAACCGCTAGTTGAGTTGATTATTACAATGCGTAAAATCTATGCCATATTTACTGGCAATAAGGAAGAATAAAATGCATAATAGATTTCTTTAAGTAACTCCATGCTCATATTTCCCCACACCTGTGAGTTATGTCATTCAAATTTCATTTTCGTTAAATTCAATAACGTTTCATATATTTAACGCAAAAATGTTGAGGGCGATAGTAGTGGTGGAAGCATGGGCACTTGGATACAGCCCTTAATTGGGATACCATTGAATCCAGCTGAAATAAGAGTGATCAGATCAAGCACTAACGTAATACAGGGTGTTTATAAATGAATATCGGGGTTTTAAAGCTTTATAATATTTATTACATTACACTTACAGTTATAAATTATACGTCAAATGAAAGAGTAACACAAACATTTTTGTTTTTTTTTAGCAAAAATGCACATGTGTGTGAAATGTTTCCACCGTGATCCGCTAGAAAGCGGTAGTAGCAAAGATGGCGACTAGTGAACAGAAAGAGTTTTGTGTTTTACAGTTTGCAAAGACTGAATCTGTAGTTACTGTGCAACGTGTGTTGCACCGTAACCTCAGATCCGCATATTATGAGTGTTTACATGTCTACTGAGGTGAAAAGTCGATTCATCACTGAAGACAACATGATCCAGAAAATCATCATCGTCATGAAACAACATTTCCATTGTGAAGTTGGCAGGTAATCCGTGGTCTGTAGGCTTTAGAGCTTGTAATAACTGTAAACGGTATGGGCGTAGTTGTAAGCTTTTCCTTAAAACTTTCCATGCAGTCGACACAGGAATTTCTAATTCCCGACCTGCCTTCCGGACTGATTACTTTGGGCTACGAGTGAACGACTCTCTCACTCGCTCAACAGTCTCTTCGCTAACTCTTGGTCGTCCCGTGCTCTTCCCTTTACGAAGGCAGCCTGTATCTTCAAACTGATGATACCACCTACGGATGTTATTCTCACTTAGAGGATCACAACCAAATTTAATGCGGAACCCACGTTGCACAGATTCAGTCTTTGCAAACTGTAAAGCACAAAACGCTTTCTGTTCACTAGTCGCCATCTTTGATACTACCGCTTTCTAGCGGATCGCGGCGGAAAATTTTCACACACATGTGCATTTTTGCTAAAAAACAAAACTGTTTGAGTTGCTCTTTCATTTGACATATAATTTATAACTGTAAGTGTAATTTAGTAAATATTATAAAGCTTTAAAACCCCGATATTCATTTATAAACACCCTGTATAATGACGTAATTTACAAGTAAGCTTATAGATATCGGTAATCATAATAAAAGCTCGTGGGAGATAAGACAGTAGGAATTTCGGCAGATATAATCACCATCAATGTGACAACGTAGGTTTCCGCGGTGTTCAGGTTCCAATTTCTCCATGTTTCCGGTGCAACCGCGTAGGTTTGTTGGTGATGACAACAGTTTCGCTGGCACTGCTGCCAGCGTCTTCAAATTCTTCCGAATTCAATTCTTCCGAAGGGCAACGAAAAACAGGCAATTCCAGCTGTCTGCCATAGCGGAGCACGCCTGGACCCCGGGACATGACATTAAGTTTGACGACGCCAAGATAATAGTGAAAGAAGGCAGATATTTTCCCAGACTCATCCGCGAATCCATTGAGATAGCCCGGACGGACAATTTTAACAGAGACGACGGCTACCATCTCGATGCCCATTGGAGGAGGCTCATTAGGCGGACCAATAAGAGAGGGGCAGCCACAACTGGCGGGACTGACCCCCTACATAAGGAGGACAAAAATCGTGGACCGGCATCATCTTCGACCTGAAGACGCTGGCAGCAGTGCCAGCGAAACTGTAGTCATCACCAAAAAATCCACGCGGTTGCACCGGAAACATGGAGAAATTGGATAATCACCATCATTTTTTCCAAGTTATGAATTTTTTTCGTAGGTAGTCATCTAAAAATGAACTCGATACTCACTTTTTGTTTGCGTGATATTTTTAACTACGATTCATTCATGCATCAGCTTTCAAGGCATTTGTGATGATATTCTGGGGGTACTTAAACTTATGTGAAGCCCCTGTCAACTAAATGTCATTCCATCAAGTCACATTGAAAAGCGGGAGGAGTTGAAAACGCGGAATCGGTAATTACTGCAGATTAATTTTTTAAAGACCGTGAGATATCATCAGTATCGGAATTTTTTTTTTATTTTGGAGGACTTCATAATGCAAAATGCGTTATTTAATGTCACTCCACTGTCACTATGCGCAGTTTAAATATGAGGAATCATATTGCAGCGTAGATTACCATGTCTACGTAGTTAGAGTTTCTTAATTGTAACGAGTTCCCGCGGTGCTGGTTTTTCTTAGCGGATTGAAGATGCTTCGTGGAGGCCGGATTAAATGTTTAATCTAAAAAATGCTGCGGAGGGAACACTATAGAATGGCTCTTTTTAATTAGGAATCAGAGCATGGGGTTGGATCCGAACCCAGTTGCCATAATGGCGACCATAGTTTCCCCGATTTTTCTTTGCCTATGCGCACGAATCAGAAAATATCTTCCCAGGCTTCATATTAACATATATGAACTTGAAAAATTGTTTTTCTCTCCGTGAGTTGAAGAAGGGGCCAAGATAACGAGTGAAACTCCGTTGGGTTTCATATCACCTGTGTTGTAATTGACGTGAATACCTGTGTACGCATATTATATAATGCTAATTCAGTCAAGAAGATTATTTTTATAATAAAAGCTCGTGGGAGATAAGACACTAGGAATTTCGGCAGATAAAATCACCATCATTTTTTCCGGGTGCAAGCTATGAATTTTTTCGCACGTAGTCATCTGAAAATGGACCCGAGAAACATTCGCGTTTTTTATTTTGTAGCGACAAGAATAGTTTGATGAAGCGATTTCATAAGTGACCCATCATTTATTTAGCACATCTGGTACTGATTCAGGTTTTTTGAGGTGAAATTATTTGCGTTTCCTCATGGGATCGAAAGCAGCCAATTCTGTTTATTTTCATAATTTCGTTACTAGAAAAATTCTTTGAGAGCCGGGTTGGAGAGAACACGCCATTGCCACACGATCGGTTTTTTGTGTCTTTTTCACGTGACGCACCACCTGCGTGTAACTATGACAATCATCTTGAAAATTTTAGGTGAAATATAATAAAACTCTTTTCAGTATTAATATGCATCACAGATTTAAAAGTTTTACCTCTACACACGTGATACAGGATACATATTCTAAGGAAACCGGAAAAAAATTCTGGGCCGATGTTTTCATTTTCAAGGTACACGATAATATTGGCGGAGGTCAACTTGTTAATTACCCTGTACCGATACCTAAAACATTTGAAAACGATTTGTAGATTTTAGACGCATAATAAGCCACAAATAATGACCGGTGGAGTTATAACTCCTCATAAAATGCCAGATTTTGAGGAATTTGTGCCTAATTTTGAGTCTATTGACGAAAAATAAAATGAGGTGGCAAATAAACGGAGATTATTTTTTTCTGATGATTAGATTTTTCAAAAAGCAAGGTCTTACGATTGGCGCTCTCAGATGATTTATTTTTGATGATAAATCTACAACATCTCCTCTTTCTTTTGAACGATCTTTAATAAATCCATGATTTTTCATAAATTTAATTTTTTTTAAATTTTTTGCAGCCTGTAGCTTCTCTTATGTTTAAAATTTGGAATCATTGATACTTCTGTCAACTATACGGATGGGTAGATCATGAGAAAGCAATCCATAGCGTCTTTTTAAATAGCGAAGAGCCAAAGTAAAATATTGAGCAACACAATAAGATGAATTTAAAGCTGATTTTCAGCCAATCGCGATCATTTATTATTACTCAATGCAATATGTTCAACACGAATTCTTCCATGTATATAGTGAATCAGGAATATCTTCAGTGTTGCCAAAGGCGGCCATATTGTGTCAGTAAATTAAAATTTTGGAGATTTAAAATATGTATCCTATTTACTGGTGTGCTACATGTGAGACCTATAATATAATGATAATAAATATGGTTGATCATGTTCCTGATATGAGTGATCATGGTATCTCAATAAAACTTCCAAAACATTCGCCCTTAAGTATCAATCCCTGGCAGTAGTCGTGAATAACCGGCTGGGCGTTCTAAATTTGCCGGAGTGTATGCCGGGACATGAGATGACGTTTTACAAGCAAGAATCGAACAACTAGTCATTAACTGACGGGAAATGAGTCATCTTCACCGGGATGCTTTGTTAACACCGTCGGGGAAGCTAGTCTTCGCTGCCATGTGCAGCCCATTGTTGTGCCCATGTATCGTGTATTCAACTCAGCATCATGCAAGTAGGTAGCATCAGCTTTGAATCGCACTCCCCTAAGGCCACCATTAATCATGGGCTGCGTAAATAATGCATGGGTGCTTAAAATCATTTCAAGTGCGCTTAGATTTTGATTCAGAGAGGTATAAGAAATGGAAAGATGGAAATAATCTGGTAGGAGAGCAAATACATGTCTGTTTAGTTTTGGAAGTGTCCCCATCTCCTGATTAACATTGAGCAATTTCATAAATATATACAAAAATATCGAATATATCGTGTATTTGAATAAAACGAGAGACTATGCAGGTGATATGCGTGCCTACCGAATGGTTTACATACTTGATGTAAATATAAAGTTTCAAATCCAAGCAGATATCGCTTGTAACTTTGAAGCCCCAATTTCCAGATTACATAGCTGTTTCCTGGGGAAAATTAAGGTATGAGTACTACTTTCAAACTTACCAAAACTCAAGGGGCTCATCGAGGGTGTATGGAATACTTGAAAACGATTTTTATTCAGTGTTACAAAATATGTAGAATATCAGAATGCTTTTGCGTGGGATGAATTTTTCCCGCATGCTTCGTTTTCGTCAGTAAATGGAAGGTTCTGTCTAGCTTTCAAAGTGGTTTGATCAGCAGCAACCGTAATTGGCTGTCTACATGATAGACGCCGTTACCTCTCGTAAATCAGAAATCAGGAACCTTTGGATCTTTCAAATTTTACTACCAACTTTACCCTGAGAATTGGAATTAGCGTTGATACAAGTGTTTGATCTTTATGAGCGGATGAATATACGAATTAGTTCTGTTCTGTTCTACATGAATTGGTTCTTCCCTGGTTTTAGGAAGTGATCATGGAAAAAACTGGGATATCTCAAAATGCTCTCATTGTGCATACAGCCATTCTATCCAATGTGGGTACTGACAGTGTCGGCACCGCGTTACAACAAGGTGGCTGCTCTTGAAAACTGGCGGACAGGTTAAATTTTAATGTGTTAACACTTTTAATGTTACAGTACATACGAATATTACAGGTGAATATATACGCACTCCTATTTCGAGGTTTTTATTTCCTACATGCAGTCATTTAATTTGGATGATGAAGAACAAGGACGCCAGGGTGCACAAGTCAACAGCAATTTTCATCCAAACTCCAAATTATCTCCGTAAACTTCAGAGAGAAAAACAGTATTAATCTTCTTTTTATTCCAAAAAGATTATTCATCTTTGCTATCAAAAGCGCTTTATTTTCCATTTAATTGATATTTTATGCCCAAACTTCAAATCATCCTATTAGTTTTCTAAAATTTGTGCTTAAGTATAGCCAAATAAATTGTTTAGGGAATTTTAATGGCTCTTTTTTAAAGAGCATCATCATTTTTATTATGAAAGTAAAAGAAAGAAAGTGAAATTGAAATTGTCTCTTTTTTATTATATTCTAGTCTCCGTCAAACTTATGTCTGCCTATGACATTTTATCGATATATTTTCTACTTTCATAGAAGCATTGTAGCTAAGACCTTAAAACGGTGAACCAGTCCCACCTCATAACACATGGCATGAATAAACAAACCAAAAGTGATAGGAAGTTAATCGATGCATCTCTTTTGAAGTGTCTTATTGGTTTAAATAGTTTTTTTACAACTTCAGAACGCGAAGTAAGCATCAGATCTGCAGTCACTACATCATATTTTCTTCACTTGCAAGGGTGCGCTCCAGTCTATACTCGCCTGAATTAACTTTTGAAATTTAATCCCGAGAGAAGATTACCCATATTTTTCGCCGGGAAAGCATTAAATTTTATTAAATTACACAGGTCAACAGTGGTTTTGGTGCCGGAGCTTTTAAAGCTGATTCCAAGTATAATTGGGGTGCTGAATCCAAATATGATATTAGTTTTTTCCTATCAGCTCTAGTTTTCAAGATACAGATATGTTGTTACTTACGTAAAAAATGTTCAATATGATGATATTACATTAATGATAAAACCCACAAAATATAAGGACTTGATTTATTTATAGGAATGTTAAATCACCTACAATTACAATAGTTTTACAATACAATTGAATACAAATAGTAACATTTTTCACTGAAATAAAACAATTTAAAGAAAAAAAAGACTTAAAAACGTCACTCAACACTACGGAAGCTCCTTTTGCGCGATTTTCTTGCGTGCACTTTGTTAAAACAGTCTCGTTTTAAGCGCCAGCAGTAATCTGCCATCGTATGTTTATCCCATCTTCCTTAGTAGCGATCTTACATTGTTTTGATTTCCTGGTGAAATCATTCGCCTTGTTTTTCACTTGTGTCGCCTAAATTTTCAGGAAAACAGTCTAAGTGACTGTGTATAGTGAACTTTTATGCAAATATTACATCCAAGAGGTTTAAAGTTAGTGAGCATATTGTTTACCAGCTCAAGATAATTTCTCTCGCTTATGATTTCCCAGAAAAAAAATTATTACGTCAACAAATGAAAGCCAACTGTTTTTTTCAATCTCATTCAATGGCTTGACAAAAGCAGTTTTGTGGCCCATCTGTGTCTGATTTGTAGCCCATCAAAACTACCAGCTTTAAGTTTTTCAATACTTATCTGCGGCATTTTTATTCTTATGTAGCCGAAGCATGGTCCATCCTTGTCAAGAACATTTACAAATTGCTTCATTAAGCCTAGTTTAACATGAAGGGGCGGTAAGGTGATTTTCTCCCGTTCACCGAAGACTCAGCAATAATGTTTTTACCCAATAATTAAGTTTTCTCCTTTTGACCACTCCTTCTTAATCCAGTGGTTTGTCTGTCCCTGCTAGCACAGAGGCACCAGAAACAAGGATATTTTGTGTTGCTAAATTGCTGCCCAAGAAGAAAGTTCACCAATTTTAAATCTACACAAATCACCTAGCGATGTCCCTAGTATTTTATCTTTTGTAAGGCCAATACTATTGTGTCATATTCTTCTTTCATTTCAGTTGAATGAGCGATTGGTATTGAGCCAAACTTGCTAACATTGTGAAGAACACATTTTAAACTTAGCTTGGAGCTATCAATGAACAAAGGCCAATCACTGGCTTCATATTGCGGTAGTCCCATTCCTTTCAGAAGACCTCTAACGTCTAAACAAAATGTAATATTGTCTTCTTGAGTAAAGAGGGGTAGCAGATCCTTTTCAATTGTGGGATAAAAATTAATTTTTTGTACCTTGTTCCATTAAATTCTTTTCATGCATCCTTGAAGCTAGTAGTTCAGATGCTTCCTTCGGTAAGTTCAATTCTCTAACAAGTTCGCTTAGTTCATCTTGATTGATGTTGAGGATTTGTTGATAGTGCCTCGTAGTCTCTGTCACTATCGTCAATAGAATCAGGCTCATATTTATCCTCACATAAATCTCGTAATGTCTGAAATATTAGGATCGGGATTTCTTCTGAATGGGGTACCGGGTGTCTAGCTGAAGGCAAATCTGGATATTTCCATTTGTTTCGATTAATTCCCGAAACATTTACCATGCAAAAAAAAACTGTCGTCAATATGGTTTGTAGGTTCTCTCCAAACCATTGTCACACCAAACTTTAAACTTTTCCTTTTTCCTGTAGTTCAATACCGCTGATGTTCTGTACATGTTTTACACGCAACATGCGGTGCCTACTTTTTACCTTGGTCACCAAGCTGAACACCAAAATATCCTAGGCATGTACGTTTCACAAAGTCTGTAATGTTTTTCCTATTTTCTTTTAAAGTATATTCCCCACAAATGCAACAAAACACATCACAATGATTAACACAGATTCTTCGAATTGAGCTCATTTTTAGAGGCTGCTTTATAAAAACTTTGAGAATTTGACCATTTGTTTCCGGAAATCCCCTTACGGCATACTTACTCCCGCCTCTCTATTTTCAAAGACACTCTCTCTTTACCCTATCCCCCCTTTTTTACTCTTCTCCACTTATCTGTGATTCTTCCCACGTGTCGTTATTCTACAGGTATGACTAAGGTCCTTTTCCACCGTGGGTTTCCACATCCCTCATTTGTATCTTTTCCCACTGCCTCAGCTCTGTGCGCCTGTCTCCCCCTTCTTCAAACACGCCAAATCCTCCCCAACCCCTTTCTCAAAGGTATAAAGGTGATTTTCAAAGTAAATACTGCAGAGCGATTATGAATTAGTTTATTTATAGATGGACTTAAATTTGAAAAATATTTTCTGAAATGTATCAAAAATTTGAAAGAATATAATCATAAAATGCGCCGTATCTAAAAAAGTAGAGCTGTTACATAGAAACGGATATCATATTTGGATTCAGCACCACTAATTTGGTTAATATCAGCTCAAAAACTCCCGGCACCAAAAAAAAAGTTTTTTTTTGTTGGCCTGTGTTATCAGGAAATTTTCGGAGTTTATAGATAATCTATTTTAACTGTTTAAAACAGTTAGCATTTTCCTTAGGTAAGTAGAGTTTTCCGTTTTCGGTAAAACTCTACTTACCTGAATTTTCAAAAAGGTTCTGTTTTTGTTTCAGTAGGATACCGTTAATTTTAAACAGGTAATATTTCATGAAAAGTGCGGGAATGATGCGTTTTCTTAAGTGACTCTGATTTATTCTGTGCGTCGAAGGGAGTTCCTTCAACCACCTTCCATACTCCGCCCTCGAAGCGTGATCATAGGACACCGAAGGTTAACTGGTCGCATTTCAACTGTCTGAGGCCCAAATCGTTTTGCGCCAGAGTAATAAAATTGACAGGGGTAAAGGGAAACTCGTATTTCTCGAGCAAGTTTCGTGCATCACTACTGAGTACCGCTAAGTCCTGCGGCGTACTTTATCACCCTCTAAATACTTCTCGTCTCTTTGTAATTGTCAAAAATATGAATTTTGACTACCTCGTCCGTATTTTTTGCTAATTGATTCCCCAAGTAACGGCGCTGTTAATGTTCGTCTGATTCCATCTTTTGTACCTCGATGGCCTCTCTTCCGGGTTTATTGTTACAGGCCATTGGCTGTAGAAACTATTAATTCGTTACAACCTTTACGATCACCCACCTTATTGCCGCTACAGTCAATATTCAAAGAGGGTGGGGAAGTGAAATATGTTAACTTCTCCTCTGAATATGCATGATTTACGCATTATTTATTTTAATGTAAAAAACACTTAAAAGCAACAATCCTCATGAATTATTCCTTAATTTGGGCATACATTTAGGTATATTGGTTTTTATTAATGGCTGGCATGTTTTCATAGTCTTCATTGGTTTTTATTAATGGCTCGCATTCAACAATTGTCTGACTCACTAGCACCTTTTCTCTGAGTATCTTCTCGTATTATACTAACAATTCTTGTGAAAGCCGTCCTCTACTACCATGGCATTTGTGTCTACATTCTGTGCCCTGCTGTAGGCAATGTTGTGTCATTTCCTTTACCTGGAATATTGAAGCATTGTCCAAAGATTTGGGGAATTATTTGAGGAAGGTGAGTCCATATAAAATGAAAATGTAGCCATCATTTTATTTGTTTCTTCGCACAAATTTATATTACAGTAGAGAAAAACTTTGATAGTTTCCACAGGGAGTTATATCTCACAAGAAAGCGCTATTAATTTGCATCTATTTGCATTTTCTTACCATCACATATGAGGAAGAAAAATGTACTTCGTTTTGAAGCCTTACGCTTGAGATCGTTCTAGTAGCTATCGGGACTCCACCTAGTTTATGAAATTATCTAAATATATTTTTAAAACATTGAGGGCTACATTAATTTCGTCTAATAATTAGCAAAGGGTTGGAATCATTGGAGATAATGGTAACAATTAATTATATATGAACTTGGTAACGGCATGAATTGTGAGCATAGCTTTTGCTAATGGCGCTTCGCCCAATATACCTTTCAAATGACCCATAACAAGAAATAGCTTGAACAAAGCCCGTTATGCTGTTTTTCCTTTTCGAACTGTAATATAAACTCAATTGCTTTAGCAAGGGAATCTTTCAAAATTCAAATCACTATTTTGTAAAAAGATAATGATTTTATTGCTAGTAATAAAAATATTGTAAGTAAGGTTTCAGCTCTGGAAAATTTTAACATATACAAATTCTTAGCGCAAAATGAAGGCGTAAAATCTCTCTTAACAGCGGAATTTGTATAAATACCGTATAGTCACCACAAAATATATTTAAGCCCATAATATCAACGGATTATTATGCTAAATAATTTTATTTTTTTTTAATCATTAAAGTAAGAGTATGCCAGTAGTATGGATGTTATGATCCCCGATTTGGACGCGCTGCAATATATTGTTTTCTGTGTTTTAAGAAAGACTCACCATTATTTTAATAATTATGCAGGATAAATTTTAAGCAAGGTAACCCCACCTCATATTCTTTTAAATGTGCTACTTTAAATGGAGCTTTAGTATTAATTAGAATAACCAATCTGCATTTGCATGACTATTGTTTACGATGACGCATAGGGATGAAATATGAAATTCAGTTCAAGCCCTTTCCAAAATATAATTTATTTCATTCTATAAGTAAGGCCGTTAGCATCTATGAAATGGGTTATGGCGCAGCTTTAGCCTCATGCAAATCGTAAAGATCTGAACGATACCCACTGCTGAATGGGCAATTAAACAGGGGAAATCTTTTTTTGGTCCTTAAATTGTAACCCACGCTTCCATCAACCAGTCGTAACGTTGGCATACGTTATTTTCCGGACTCAAATTTTTTTTCTGGTTCATTTCGTCATGTCACACAGCCCAAGACGCTCGAGACAATGTTATTCATTTTTTCAACGCCCAGTGCCGTGGAGGACTGGCAGACAGGCGGCCCAGCGCGGGGTCGCATTGTTTCCAAGTCAGAAGAATTTATCAGGCCGTGCCTTTTAAAAGGCTATCACTCCCTTGGTGAAATCGTTTGAGCTAATTAAAATGCATTGAAAAACTCCGTCGGCTGTCCGCTGTCGATGGGAAACCAGAGAGCATTTTTAACTCACGAGTCGCAATGCCTTCATGAAAACTAATTTGTAATTACGCTGTCCCGCCATTAGGCGATAACTCTAATTTTCGCTGAAGCAAGATGCCCTCCGGAGATATAGTCGTGATTTTTTAAATGTGACGGAATATTTTGATGTATTACCCTTTTACGAGTCAACAGAGGTTTCTGAGAGCAAGAAGAAAAATAAGTATTTCTTGTCGTAGAGCTATATTTTTTAATCTTTTGCAGCCAGCGTAAGTGTGAATGAAGTATTTGCGACGACAGGATTAGGTTCTAAGATTATAGGACAATGGATTTTATGCAAATTATGGATTTCAGAGTGACAAGTTGTGAACGTACTCGAGAAGATTTAATTTGTGAAGAGTGAAGGAAGTAATGACATTTTATGTCGGAACTTTAAGTTTGAATGCGTTGCTTAGCATATTATATTACACACAGCATGATTGTGACACTTAAGAGTGAGATGATATCTTTTCTAAAAGTCAAGTTGCATAGCTACTGGGAAGAATCAGCTGTTATGAGCATGAAGTAAATATTTTCCGGAGTAAATCAATCAAAGCTTGACTGACTGACGAAAGTATTGAATTTGCATAACTAAATCCGACCTTAAAATTAAATTCAATGTTTACAAATAAACCACTTATTTTCGACATCTAGGGTCTCTTTTAATTCCAAAAGAATGGGCAGTAGGAACAAAATACTAGTATATTGCCTTGAGATGAAAATGTTTGAAGATATCTGCTAAGTTCTACCTAAACTTTATTGTAAAGTAAGAAAGGCCGATATCGTCTTCTTTTACCGTTTTCAAATAATTAATGCATTCGCACTCTTACAAAATATTCATAAAACCGAATTACCAATGATACAGATGATATTGTTGTATACTTAGGTAATTTAAGTTTTGAGAGCAATAACTTAGCTTATGAAGGCTATTAGACCATCAATATTAGGGCTCACGACCGTTAACAATGAGGCCTTCTACAATAAATTTCAATTTAAAACAATCATTTTAACTGTGAAAGACTGGAATTTCTGGGAGTAAATAGAATCGAAAACAACAAATCATCATCCTAGGTCAACAATCAGGTTGAAGCATATCTCTACTCCAATCTTCAACCAGCTAAGCTTTTCATATTTGCCCAATAGGGTGGTTTCCTATTATTTTTTTATTGCCTGAATCGAAAGATTATTACTCCTGGAGTACGTATTTCATGCATTTAGAATTTTAAATGACGATATCTATTTTTCGCGATTAAATGAAAAGTGAAAATTTTCAAGCGCGCGAAAACGCGACGCGTAAGTATGAATGCCGGGAAATCTCTCCGTGAGACTTATTTCTGGTTCCCGCTGCCCCCCTGTGTGGTGACCTTGAGGCGAGGCGCTGATACGACGCAGGCTGCTAGCGGGTAGCTGAGTACCCTGCTGGCTGGTAGCGCTTGTCTTAAATAAGGATTATTAATACCTTATCAAATGAAGAAAACTTTCCGACCTAAGCCAGTTTTAATAAGTGATTATTAAGACATGTTTCCCTGAGCTCTACGCCTCATGCATGCATTGGTAACCTCAGACGATGTATAACTCGTATCTTCTCGTATAGAAACTAGGTCCCTGTGACGTCACGTGGAGTGGCATCGCATGGGCGCCAATCTGGCCCTTTTCAAATGAGGATAAAAATGGACCATTGCCATTTGTCTAAACCGCTATTTCTAAAACGAAATAATTTGTATATTTTGAATACACTAATGGTGGGTAACGAATCGCAATCAATGCTTTTCGTTTTCTTTGATGAAGGAAACTACCCTATTCTTCTCATAATCTTCCTTAACCCATTACCTCCTGGCAAATTCTTTGGGTCTAAGGTTCCATGCTGGTACGAGGGGATGCCATTTCATATATGCACCCAAATAAGCAGCAACTGGTTTCAGCATGCATTAAACATTACCTGGCACTGAGACAATACATTGTAGCTGCAATATCTACTTTTTTGCATTAACTACATTGTTTTGAGTGATGGGTCGCAAACGATCAACTTGGGCGGTAATGGGTAGCCCGTCCTAAGTTACACATTTAAATCTTCCCCTGATTTCCTCCCATACACATGTCCTTCCACGATAGTAGTCATTAGACCATTATGCCTCATGAGTTTAGGCCGATTATGTTTTCCCGTCTCCTTATGATGGGTTTTAGAAGGTTACGCTTTTCTCTCTTTCTTCTGAGGACTTTGCTCACTTCTGGTCGTTCCTTTTCATATTCATCATTCTTTCATAGAACCACATTTCGTATGCTTCCACTTAAAGAAACCCTGTTCAAAATTTTACCAGGTGAGTTTGCACTGGCATCAAATAATCCAGCGATTATGTAAAAAATGAAAATTAATTTTACTGAGTTGCACTAAAATTCAAGTTATTAAAATTAAATGAGGCGTAATAAATAAGCCAATCTCATCCCCGATGATCAGGGTGTCCACTGGCCTGAAATCCTGGAGAAGTCATGGCTTTTCGCGGGAATCACCAAAAGTCTATATAAAATATTTATGGACCTATGAAGTTCTTTTATTCGCGGTAAATCTGGTAGGGCATTTTGATATGTTGGTACCTGCTTCACAATCTGCAGGATATCATCTGACCTTCAATGCGTGCTGAAATAATTTTGTTCACTTTTTATTTTTTTGAAGCATAACGTTTAATCTTTTTAATTCAGTAGATCATCAAGATATTTGAGATATATATTCAAGCTCGAGGTATTTTGAGTATATAATATTTTATTGAAACTTACATGAGGAATTCACATGGAGTTTCGCCATGTGAACAAATAATTTTGGCCAGGAAAACTATAGGTAAATGATCCGTCAGAATTCATTGTAGCTGATGATCATTTAATAATTTCAAATGGTAATCTCATAATTATCCCATTATCGTGCAGACATAACGTGTTTTCATTCCTATTATCCCGTTTATTAACACGTGTACAGCTACTCATTTGATTTCAAGCCGATTTAAGGCTGTGATACTTATCCTTTCTACAGAAGAACCATGACTTTCGATCCCGCATTTTTATTCGCTGCTTTCACACTAATGTATACGTTGATTAGATATGCTTTTTCGACCATTATTTGTGGTGTTATGTTTATTGCCGTACTTTATTTCATGTAAGCACATTTTTAAGGTTTTCATGCCGCTGTACTTTCATTATTGTAATTCGATACAACCACATTGGGAAGCATGGTAGCCTAGTGGGTACAGCGCTTGTCTGCTGATCGAGGGGTCTTAGTTCAAATCCCAGTTTAAGGTTATGGGCATCCCCAATCAATATCCTCTACTTATGAGGTGGCCCAGGGAGAGGAGCTGGACCCTCAACCCAAAACACATGTAGCTTAGTTTAGGGTGAGCTCTACCCGTAAGTATCCAAATAAACCTTCGTGCTGAATAACTGAGAGAGTGATAATTATTATGCAATTGGGCTTTCTTTTTTTCATTAAATGTTTCAATGGAGTTTTATAATCTCTGTTGACGTAATTTGGATTGGTAACCGAAATTTGAGACTAAGCCAACTTACCTCTCGCACTCAACGAGTCTGATTCCTCCTTCGCCGTTACTCAACTGCTCCCCACACCCTCATGTGCGTAGTAGACAGCCGAGGGACTGCAGTGGGCGTGAACTGTGTTTCAGTTATCACATAAATAACCCAAAGCGGCCATCTTTCTCTCGGGACTCACGAGCCACCGGAGCGCAAATGCCACGCTCGAAAATATCTCACCTCGCAAATGTTGGCCACCAAACAGGAGTAGGATCTGGATGGCATCACAATGGTCTCTCTCTCCTGCTCCCTCGGATTCCTTTGCGGGAAAAGAACATGACCTCTCAGTAACCACTCCTCCCTTCGGAGCTTGTGTTATCCATCTGATTATTAGGAGCAAGTGGCAATCGACTCACGTCATTTCGGGGATATTATTTTTAACCCATTATAACCCAATGTTGCTTCTAAGCAACGTCAAAAATTTATAAATTTTCTGCTATATATAGGAAACATCTAAACTACGCATTATTTTGTGGTTTAAATTTTATTAACGAAATATTTTGTTCCCATTACAATTATGATTGTGTGCAAAGTTTTCAAAATGAAAAATCTTAAAATTTGATATCTTCCAGAATCGACTCTGGGTTAGAAAGGTTAAACTGAGGCAAAGAAATCGGACGCGGCGTAGTCCGCTGCAGGTTAAACTGTGATCGAATACCAAATTTAGTTTTTTCTACTGGTTTTCATTCAGATTGCGCAACTTTTTTCACCACAAATTATATGCAAAATTTTTATATTTCACCATGAATATTCGAAATGCCAACAATGGTAAATCTCAAACTATCTTTCACCCTTAACCGGTGACGTGCGGTCTGAGAGACCGCTGCGTTTCTAAAATTATGAATATTTTCAAAATTATGATTTCAAAATATCTATAATTCTCGTTAGCTTCATATTTTTGCATAACAAGGACATCCCACTCTTAAAATTTAACGTTCCTTTTATTAATTTCTGTAAATTTGCAATTGAACTCGATTAGCGGTCTGTGAGACCGCACGTCACTTAGTAAGAATGCATCAAGAAAAGGAATAAGCGGGATAAATTTCATGGCTACTTACTACTTAGCCTTCCAACTTTAACATTTAAGGCCTCTTTTGAATCTGGAGAAATACTGATACATAAATATAATAATTATAACTCAAGTGTTTTTGGCATCAGTTTTTTATCCTGCTTCAAATCACAATTTTTTATGACAAATTGGTTCGTATTGGGAGTGTAAAAATTTTAATATAAGTTTTAAAATAGTTAAGCATTCAAAGAAAAATTAAACAAAACAATAAAAATGACGTAGCAATATTTTATGAATGTTTGCTTTATTGCGGTCTCCCAGACCGCACGTCACTGGCAGTGTAACAAGAATTGCACGTCACTGGTTAAGTGTTAAAACGCATAGCACATATTTTCTTTACTACTGTAAGAAATATTTTTGCAATTTAAAATTCTTTTATTTTAGTATTTCAAGGTTAAAGTACCAGGAAAGAGAAAATGGTATCAAGAAAGGGTTGCCTATGGGGAAGTGATACCTTTTTGTTTGAGTGTTTGCGCCATGTACATCTCATTTCACATACGGATAATCGAAATCCTTTAATGTCGTATTAAATAGTTTGCAATGATGTTAATTTACATTACTGTTAATAAATTTTATATTCAGTTTTTTAACTTTTACTATCGAGGAAAATTGCATGCAATATTAAATGAAATCAATCTACATTATAATCAACTTGAATAGAATTATAATATTTCAGTGAATGGTTGTTTTCGATTTTCCATTCTTGTCCACGATAGTGGTGGGATTTAACAGCAATGATTAATGCATTCAATACACAACACCTAATTGGTGAATTAAAATGCCCATTGGAGTCGATTTTTTGTCAGCATACAGATACTGCTGATCCCGCAGATGAAACGTGAAGTGCCAAAAGTGAACGGTCTTCGCTTTAACACATTAAAATAATGTTAAAACAATCAAGGATTCGTTAATACTTCAAGCACCTAACTTAGTGGAACTACCGAATTAGGCTTTATTTCCTACTCAAAAAAGTATGAATAACTCTAAGCAATGTGGGTGCCCTCATATGAGAAACTTAATAAGGTCCATGAATCATATTTTACTTTATCTGGTATGAAATGACACATTATACTTGATGGTATTGGGATCTACCCACTCAATGGGGATAATTTTTCCCCAATTGCAATTTTTTGAACCAATGATGCCGTAACATAGCACAAAATTACGTTCAAAATATATATATATGACTAAATATCATAAAAAATATGAGTTCATTAAATGAGCTGCGAAGACTACCATAAAAATTTAATCAAGGCAAGATTAATCTTCAACTGAATACCAAAACTTCTCTCTGAAAATAGAGCTCTATGAAATAACTTTATTTCTGCAGTAGGTTAAGTATAAGCAGAGGATTCATATTCAAGAGATGTGGATTAAGAATTCATAAAATTCTGAGTATTGTAGCCTATATTTTTGGTGTATGGGTACATTCTATTCGTATTTGTAGCGGCATTTCCCATAAACTATAAGTTTTAAATATTTTAGCTTCCTTCTTTTATTAAAAAGATGGTTACTGAAGAAGATTAAAAAAATGCATCGGTTTCTCGGCACGATATTTTTATTGCCAGAACTTAGATATTATAGATACAATCCATTGCTGAAGTTGGTGAAATTATCATCACAGTAAATTTTCTTAATCGTCCTAATGCCATGGCGAATGGCTGTTTTTTAAATTTATATGGAAAATTATTTATTCCCAAACATATTTCAATTTTTTGCTGTAAAGTTGCTGTTCACTCTATGGAGGTCCATTTTCCCAATTAATATAAATAATTTCCCAAATATAGTGATTCATTGGTATGTTTAAATGTTTTTTCAACCTTCGTTTAAGTTTTCTGCGATAAAATTTCTCTGAGGCGACATTTGCGCCATGCATCGTATCTGAAACCCGCCCAGGCTCTTTCAAAAATATGTTCAGTCGTGCTGTAAAATATTTCGAAAGCAAAGTCAAAAGTAAATCAGCATAGAGAAGGACATATGTATCTGTTCTTATGTTTCCTGTTACAATGTTCCACTAAATATCGCCATCCAACCTTAAGTTGGTGAGAAGTAAATGTTAATAGATTGCTGGGTTTCGGCATGATTATATCCTAGTGAATTCAGACTTAAATGCTTGAAATATTTCCATTATGGGAACTGAAATAATATAATTTGTTTGCTTCACTAATATAATTTTAAAACCACGCCCCGGGTGGTAACATTATTAGGTGCCTGCACTATTGCACCTGACAATGCGACAATTTTATGAAACATGGGTCATGCTTTTACAAATATTTTACGGAACGAAAAAAAGTTTACTGTCTCATTTTCCATGGTCATATGCTGTTTGGCTTTATGTGGTTGAGCACTAAGGCTGAGGTGTTCTTCTCAGCGTTCAATGGGATATTTATTGCTGCTTGGGAGCAAAAATTGCAAACGAATGCAAATTATTGTTAATGGAGAAAAGGGTTTCGACCTGGTTTTCCTCTGTATGGCTTTACAGACTGGAGCGCTAAAGCTTTTCTTCTCAGAGTTCGTCATAAGTGATCAGGATTCAGATGGCGAACGCAGCCGCGGTGAATTGATCTGAGACCATCAGACTAGAAATAGCGTTCTTTCGACACCAACGCCGACCAAATCCCCGCTCACATTTGTCCAGCCTTAAATATTCGTCCTCTTCTCGAGTCAGACCGCGAAAATTAATCGCTCCGCGCGTGCTGGAATGGGATCGTGTCCCTGTGAGATGAATCGAGGCAAATGGTGTTGGATTTCCTTGATTTTACTGTTCATAAAAGAATTTCGTCCGAGAGACGGGACGAAATTCGCTCGCGTCCCATTGAGAGCCGAGGTACTTTCGGGCGGGAAGGGAAGGTTAAATATCGCCTCTCCATTTGTTCCCCAGAATCGTGACCGTCGCTTGAATGCGCACGACCGTTGAATGGAGCCCGTTGAATCGGTTTATATGACCGCCCATGCGGCAGTAACGCCGAGCCGAGCAGATGCCATCACGCTCCCCTCAAAGCCATGATAATTCCGGAAATGGGCAAAAGAAATGGGGTTTATTTGCTTTTGTTTCCGTGCCGACCGTTCGGCGATTCGTGCCGCAATCTTGGATGGTGGCGTCATAAAATTTCAATTGAGGCAATGTAAACAAAACGGCTAGTGACCTTGGATTACGGAGAAACAGTTGGGCCTATGTAAAATTATCCCGTAAAAATTCTTAAATTCCTATACGAATTTCTGACGTTTTCCGTTTTGCGAGAAATCAGCAGCCTACGCAAGGATTTTGACAGATATTAACACTGCAGAGTTAACTTAAGATAGGTTAAGCTTGATATGAACTACCTGAAATCTGTTTTAAAATCTTTGGAATGTAAAAAATTTTTCATGATATTCATAGAACTGCAATCCATAGATTGGTTTATTGCAGTCTTCATCTATCCGAGGTATTTGGCTATTGGCCTTCCTATGGGGACTTTTCCATCAATTTTTCCTTCCGTTGTACTTCCCACGTAATGCTATAATGTTATAAAAAGGTTAAAACATGGCAAGCGTTTGGGATTCTAACATGGCAGATTTAAACCATTGCCACAATTATTCAATGAAGAGCGTCGTATAGACGTTTAGTTTTGCTAAATCAGCAAAAATTAAAGAATATTTTGAATTCTGTTTACATCCAACCAAGTAACGGAAGCTAGCATATACGAAAAATTGAACTTACGTACTTTTTTGCTCTACCTTGCGGATTTATTCTCGAAGCCCCTACCACGCGTGCTAGATGTAAGTGCAAATACGAGCCATGCATAGACTTTCTGAAAATATATGTATACTTTTCTTTGAAGACTGTATTAAATTATTTCATGGTGTATTCAGAAAAACCTATTTAGGCGGGCGTTTTTTTGGAATTTAACGTCACTTGCTATAATTGGCGTCAAAAACACAATAAAAAGTTATATTTTATTTTGATTACGCAAAGAAGTTCAGAATTTATACATTCTCTCCCGTTGAGATCTGTGACAGAATATGCACTGTCCAGCAGAGGGAGCCCGAATTTGGCAATGGGCAAGATTAAGACGTTGTAGGTAGTGTTTTTTGAACTTTATACTATGTATACCCTTGTATTTTTTCCCACAAAATCACATGGGTAAAATCTTAAGAGCATATGTGCATGGCAATAAAATTTAATTTTTATCCTACGGTCAGCTTTATTCAAAGATAATTAGAGTGATACCCTGCAGCAGTATTACTGGTAACGATGTACCACATGCATGCGATTGTTTCATTTATATTTCAGCACCTCGCCCTTGATGATCTAGAGGGCGCCTCTCGGTTTTAGACCTTGGCATATAAGTTGTTCTGAGGTCAGCTATCGAAACGAGCTGAGAGACAGCGTCAGAATGGAAGTAATCAAATCAATAACCATTTAGTTTTGATCTAAAAAAGATAATTTTAATGATACCGAGGACGGAAAATTTCGGTCAAAAGTGATGCTGCCCATGCATTTCATGCCCCAATATAAATGAAGAATCAACGGTGAATAAGTGCTTTAAAAGTGAACCGAGGCTTCATGCTTTGATTATCTATATGTAGTTATTTGTGCATTATTCTCTATTTTCAGATAGATATTTCACGGCACATACTTATTACCTATTCAGGCTATTTAAAGTTTTTTGAAAAAACTACACCGCTGAGAAACAAATTCAACCTAGAGGCATTCATGTTGGCGGATAAAACTTATTGTTGGTATATTTTTTCCGTTGCTCGATTTTTTTTACCGATCGTTTCATCCAGGATTTTTAATGCATTATGTATAATATGAATTGACGCATTCTGTGTCGCATTTTTCTCAACAAAGATTGACTTTGTAATTGCACCTAGTCAACTTTTCTTTGTGCATACATAAACTCGAGTTATAAAGCTCTTTCACGATAGTAAAGGGAAATCTATGAAATTACGTGTTTCCCAGGTCCAAACTTTATTCATCACAAAATTCTACAAAGTAAATACATCAATCCTCTTGGTCCTGCACCTATGACCTGGCAGGATAATCCAATACCTACTTATGCTCAACGGTGACAGGAAACTTAACTCATCATTTTGGAGTGAATCGAGGTTTTTGGGGCTATTATTAGGAAATGCCTATCTGACATGATAAATGAGGGTGACCGAGGTACAAATTGAATTTATTTAACGATCTAATTCCTGCCTTTATGTGTGAAATTCAGGTTTTAAATAAGTACCTAATATATTGCAACTTTGCCTAGCGAGCGGTTGCCTTTGCAAAAGGGGAAGGACAATTGGATTTCAGACATGGGGATGTCAGGAAATGATTGAGAAATTGGGACAGACTTTAATGAAAACTACCAAAGTATTACTTAACACATTTTACCTGCCAGTCATTCGGGGAATTTCTCTCTTACAAATCAGGACAAATAGAACCATTATTATTTGTAATTTCCTCTAGTTCCAGAGAAATAGTCTAGGGCTACTATAATATTCTTATTTCCGGCGAACCTCACACTGTTATAATTTTACAATTAATATTTTCTGAGCGAGTAATCTTCATGTGGTTATACTTCGTTTATTTATACAATAATAGCATTAAGTTAGGTGTTTTAGCATTTCGTATTCTTTTATTCAGCCAGTTGAAAAATTAATCGATAAACCCATGCCCTGAGTACTGAAATATCCATCCAGGCGGAATTTCAACGCACGGCTTGGAGGTTAATTAGCAACAAGTTGCCTTACCCTTAGCCTTAGCCAATGAGGTCGATTTTTGGTATATTTCACTGCATACACGTCTGATGCTCTCTTCAAAATTACCACTTCATAAAAAGGCCCAAGTCTTACATGCATTTATATTTATTACTCATATCGAACCTTTATTTGCTTAGTCTCGAACGAACCAGGCATACTTAACCCTTTCTAACCCAGAGCTACTTTTGGGAGAATTCAAATTTCAAGGTTTTTCATAATGAAAACTTGAAAATTTTGCAATCAATCATAATTATCGTGGCAGCTGAATATTTCGTCATTACAATTAACACCACAAAATAATGCGTAGCTCAGATATTTCCTAAACAGAGCATATAATTTATACATTTTTGATGTTGCTTAGAAGCAACAACGGGTTATAATGGGTAAAAGAAATTGCCAAACCATAGTTGATGTGGTGTTTCTATGTTTTTATGCATAGGTCTCATCTAATTTCCTTTTTGTATACTGATCCCTTTTCTGAGATATTGTATTGCTATGAGTTGGATAGAGATCAGGCGAGAAAGAGCTTTGTAGTTTACAACTAATTCAGTAACCGGAATGTATTATTCGTTACAGTTCTCGAGAATCACCTGAGAAAAATTCGTTCACCTAGACCTCAGTCCCTGATAAATGAAGACCAATGTCGTAGAATGAATACTTACGCAGTGCCAGTTCTATTAAGATTTTGTGCAAAATATTTTCCTCTCAGATTGATGCAAAAGAATTCATTCAGCTCATCTACATTAAGGAGAGTTCGCTTCGATAATACAGTATCCAGTTAATCCTTGTAACTCATATCGAATTAAAGAACCTCGCGGGAAATTGAATCCAATAATCGCGCGTTATCGACTAACTTGAATGCCCTCTCCGTGCATTGTAAATCGATCGTGCATGGAGGATTTTTCGCGGACTCTTGAATCTATTTTCTCCGCTGAAAAGAATGCGTGAAGAGATAATAGATGAGGAACAAAACTGTCCTTGGGGAGAAACGTAAAATTGAGCGGAGAGGAGCTTAGTATCACGGAACAGGCTTGGTTTCTCTTTCATCATTTCACATTTATCTTCGGTTTTAGGTGTAATAAAGAGTTTTATTGGCCACCAACTCTCATACTCTTTAGGAACCCGTTTTATAGACCCACCCGGTTTAAAGAAATAACCGTCACATCTTACCTTTTTGCAGCGACTTTTGAAGACACGAATACGATGTCAGTGGGACTCGAGCTGAAAAGCGTAAAAATCTTTCCGCTGGAGTCCTATCTCCGGTTTTATTATCAACGAATCTTTTTCAATGCTTGGCAGCATGACATTTTCGTTAGCGTTTCGTGGTTTTGCCACACTCGTGCACGACGTACTTTTACGGCAATTTGATCCACTTTTGTAATGAACGAATTTCTATGCGCGGGTAATGTTACTGTCTCAAAGTAACTCAAGCAGTGATGCACCAAAAAAGGATTGTAATTAAGCAGAGGAACTACTAACTCATGTTAAATATGCGAGAAAAAAGATTACACAATGTCATTAAGTGGTTTTTACTTAAATTTTTAAAGTTTATTGCTAAATCGCTTGGTACACAACACTAGCATTCATGGATTGGCCTACAGAACATTTTTTCTCCGTTCTATTTTTTCATTCATTAATTTAAGCACACTATTCCAACTGTATCGATTTTTTGGCGTGGCAATAGCATTCCACTGCGCCACATCGTTTTCATTTCTCATCAAGTAACAATCAAGCATTTTAATATGCTAAGGATCTACTCGAGTTTTTTTTTTGATAGTTTGTCATGCTCAGAGAAAATATGCTACGCGAAAAGTTCATTTTGAATTAAATATTCGAGTAAAATGAGAGGATTCAGATTTAGAATTTGGACAGAAGTATGACAGGAGGAAAACTATTGCTGACAATGTAGCTTATCTGGTCTGGTCATTTATATTCAGTTCCTTTCAGGTGATTTATAAAATCCATTAATTCCTCCCGAAAGTGAAAATTACAGAGAAAATAGGACCCGATTTTATTGTTACCAAAGTATAATTAATCACCACACTCTCCGTGAGAATACAGAAGCGTCCCGCAGGTATTTACTTTTTATTATAGTGTTTTAAAAAGTTATTTAACGGGGGAAACAGTTTTTTAAGCTTGGAAGGCGATATTTGGTGGAACTTGTTCACAGGAAACATAATGAAAATACACTTTTGTATGTTCCACAAGAGTTTTTAATACCGACCCAGGTTTCGGCAGTACACACTGTCATTATCAAGGTTCATTTTATCAGTGAATATCGTCAACCATAACATTTCATGAATATATCAAAGTGTAGGTTTTCTCTCTCTATCTCACTACGATGGGGACAGCTGGGGAAGTAGCTCAGTGGTAGATCGTTTGCTTTGCATGTGTGTAGGTTCCGGGTTCGATCCCCGGAATCTCCACCATTTCTCCCGGCCTCGGTGGCGCCGGGGCAAAGCCCCCAACTGCTAACCTAGAGGTCGCGGTTTCGAATCCCATCTGTGGTTTGACCACTATCTAGCATGAATGTATGTGATTGCCAAACAAGACAATTGTAAGAGAGGACTGTCTAGCCCTAAATTTGCATCTGAAATAACGACAGCAATATTATTATTATGATGCATATGGCAGTATAGTTGACTCAAGAATCTATGCTGTAAATGTGCTGTTGACAGCTTGACTCCTTCATCAAGATTCCTTCAGGATACGCATATTGCCCAAACTAAGAATTAAGCTGGAACTAAAATTGGTCGGTAGAAGAAAAGCCTTGAAAGAGCTAAAATTCCACCTGTCCTCCACTCCTTAACTCTCGTTGCACTCAAGCATCAAGGCTAGTGCACTTCGATGTACCCATAAATATTTGACAGGGAATTTGAGAGAGCTTAGAAACCAGATGGAAAAATAGCGAGGTAACACCACGAGGTAAATCATTATGGTAACGTCAAGGGAGACATTCAAAGAGCCAGTGGGGAGATATTTTATGCTCCATTAATTTAAAAGCATTCGAAATGATTTCGTTGCAGCGTAAAAACGAAGGGTATTTAAAATATGTTCTCCGAGTCATGAAACTCCACAAGTCTTTAATGGGGGATGAAAATATTTAATCATATGCTTGATCTTTTTTTATCGTAAAGGCTGAAGCTTGGTCAATCAGTCATGAATCACTCCTTTTAATGGTACACTAAGGTTACAGGATGGATCGAATCATTCGATCTGTCGGAGAATCTATACAATACTGAACGTACCGAATAAGTGGAGGATCAACTTGGTGAGACGGAGATAATGTAAGAATATCAAAATTATCGAAGGAATCATTGCGCGAAAGACTCAGGAATCGAATACCTAACTGCATTTGCGAATTTCAACATTTTTCAACCGTCAGTTCGGCATGCGTTCATAGGCTCACGTAGGTAGCAACCTCATACGTTATACCCTTCAAACTATACAATTGTATGTCAATCAGCTTTTCAATTGAAAACATAATTTATTTTCTCAGTAAAATCTAATAGTATGTGTACTCTGAAATTTTGCAATTGTGACTAATTGGGACCTTGTTTCTTCCCTCCGCCATTGTTCTATCCGACTTGTGTTGCATAAATAAGCAAATATATAATTTAATGTTCACAATTTGAAAACGACGCGATTCATGTCGCACAAAATAAATGTTGTCCCTAAATCTGATGTTCGAAAATGTAGAGCAAAACGGAAAGTACACGAAAAAATGTACCACTGTTTCGTATTTTTCGATTCCCTAATGCATCATCACGCATAGAGCTTATCCATCGTTGATATTTATTCATTCAAGGATCTTAAAAATATTCTATGATAGTTCACAGAAGTTTGTAAACTTGGATACCAAAGTAATCTGGGCAGTGGCCATGAGACCTGAGTTTAGACGGTCCAGGGACTTTTTCCTCTGGAAACTAATGTCAATTTAGACCATGGATAAATATCTTGTATAATGTTGGGCGCGATATGGTGGAATTTCTAAATATTAGTCAAATTAGACATTGCAATATTTCCACTGAGTTCTTCTTCTGACTTAAACTCAGTGGAAATATTGCAATGTGTTATTATACTGACATGGACAAATAAAATATCATAGAGAGATTCAATTTCAATGTATTTATAAAAGCTTAATAGCCGGTAGAACACGGAAATGCGCATTGATACCGGAGAAAAACTCGTGTTCACTGTATTTATGTAACGGAGTTGCCACTCTGCTACAGTGAGATAATTATTAAATGTGGGAGACCATTGGCAAAGTAAAATGTATTGCGCTAAAACTCAACTCACCGCAACAGTTAATAAACAACGACAGGAAAAAGAAACATGTGCTCCAAAACTCTCTTTATTAAGAAAACAAATGAAAAAAAACCGCCACCCACTGCTCTTATCAATATCCAAATACAAGATTTAGCATAATTTTAATGAATGTCGTCGGGTTTCTTACCACCCTTCCTTGCATAACCTTTCTTATTGCGCAAATGACCTCAGCTGTCGGTCGCCATCTCCAAATACCACCACTCAATATACACAATTCGAAAGCAACGTGATTCGTGAAGCACAAAATAAATATTGCCCCAAGATATGACAATCGACTATGTAGAATAGAATGGAAATTGCATGCAAAAAATAACAATTATGGGGCAGTTTTCGACATCCTAATGCAACATTCTTAACGCTTAGAGAGTTGCGAATGATTCATTAAGGATGTGAAAGATAGGCCGAGGAATTGAGAAACTTGGGTAGCGAGGTAATATGGACAGTTACCTAGAGACCCGTATTTCGATTGTCCTGAGACTTTTTCCGCTGGCAACTGATTAAAGAAAATTGATTAAGTTGTAAATTGGTCAACTACTTCTCCCACCACACTAAAACTACTCAACTGTCCACTCAATTTCTTTTTAGCAATAGTACGCCATCGCATATCTCACCTTACACTGTCTTCATATGAATAAATACTACACTCACGTAGATTATTACACCCCACCCACCGCCGATTGACATCCGAGATCAATTTCTTCACTGCATCAAAACCCGCAACACTGAGACTCTACATCAGCCCAAATTCCGACGGTCAATTTCCCATTGATCCCTTTTCTGCATTTTACCTTCTCTTTTCGATTCTCTTTTAAATATTAATTCTTCTCTACACCTCTTTACCTCTTGCACCAGTATTAATAGCCAATTGCAAAGACTTACATTTTCATACCCACTTTTTGCATGTATTGTGCGTGTTAAACATGACTGTTATTTTTGAGATTATTTTTATACTTGTTTGTTATATTTACATCATATTTTGCTTATGTTACCCAATTAAAAGGCGTTAGTGCTATATTTGGTGTTAACTAAATAAATAAATTAATTAATTTGGAGCAAAATTTTCATTCCCGCATTCACAGTATTTTTTCCCCTGGCAATCAATTTAAACGATGTATTTCTAGAATACCATGGATAGATTTAATGCCAATGTATTAAGGAAAGCGTGTTATGTTATTTGCGAAATAACCGTAAAAACACAAAAATGCGCATGGGTAACCGAGAAAAACATATATTTATTTTATTTCTGTGACTGAGTTACCACTCACTCTTCCTTAGTGAGGTAGCAAGGTCCTCCAGTTACTTGCTGCAAAATCTTATCTCCCGTCTGTGCTGACACTTGCCTGTATGCCCTCAATGAAGACATGAGCGTTACCTACTGTGCATCTCCTGCCATTACACTTTTTGTGACCCTTGGAAAAGGATGTCTGGAGGGAGTCTCCCTAGAAAGTCAAGGGGTTGATTAACAGGGAATGGCGAGCGTTTTTGATGGCATTCCCTTTGCAGACACAGAAACCACTCCGGCGGAGGACGAAGGCCGAGTCCATATCGGTTCTCTCTTTTACGACGTCCACTCAAGCCGCGGAGACGCGTTCCGCCACTCCTTAATTCCCCGTCGGACGCACTTTGGCCACAATCGAAGCATCCCATCCCCTCTCCGGTTCCCACGCCCGTCCTCTGGTCACAGCCGTAACCTTTTCGTGTACTGTTCCGCTGACACATTCTGCCGCAAGAGATCACGAGCGAGACCCTTGGGTGGCAAGGTATCAGAATGAGCATAAGCGGCTTGGAAGTGGAGAGACCTTTATGTGAAGTTACTATTGGAACCACGACATTTTGAAATCATGGCGATAAGACTATGGAAAACGCAAGTTTGCAAGGAACATCCTTAAGAATTCACCTCTAAAAAATAAAATAAATTTTACCTCTTGGTTTTTTGGGAATGAAACTTTCACTTAAATTAACTGACAGTCTAATTGATTATCGTTCTTAACTTTATGCCAAAAAGCCATAAAGGTATGAAAAATTGCCCTGAATTAAGTGGCGGTTTCGTTGATTTTAGTTCATTCATGGTCCTATGCTTCAAAAGCCAAAACGGGCTCTTTACCCCGACGGAAAGAATACTCCAATGCAAGGGCTGCTCTAGGCTCTCTCATACATATTTCTAGATTTACTTTCAACGTAGAATAGCCATGTGAATAGATTAAATATGTACGATAACACTTTTACTTCTTGCAGTGATGACCGAAAGCTGCTAAGGTGGTTCTTAGGCTTCATTCCCCAACTTTCTTCTCCGCTTTGCCGTGTAGAAAACATTTCAACCGTCCCAACTGCTTATTATTCCAGTCACAATGGCGATCGTTTTCCAGTCTAGCCTGAACATTAATACACAATTAATACACATCTTCTAAATAACAACATAAATACAGCCTCATCTAAATATTCTCCAATTAGTTTACCCAATTTCTTTACCCTCCTCTTGTCTTAATTTTATTTTTTGATAATCTTAACAAGGGAAAAAATAAAATAAGAAAAGAGCAGTTTTAATTCTAAATTAGAACAAACAAAATAAAAATAATTATAATAGAGAAAATAATAGCAAGTTGATAACATGAAAAAGAAAGAAAACATTAATAACAAAAGAAAATATATATGAATAAGACGCAGTAAATATGCTAAATTTCCGTTCTAAAATGGCTATAAGTCATAACTATGTAAATATTAAGTATTCACTCTTGCTCAAAAGTTGGTTTTCGTAAGTTTCCTTTCTCTCTAGCAGCTCTCGCGGAAAGACCCAGGGGTATAATCGTCAGAAGAGGGTAGAGACCATAAGCAACAGCAAATAACTAGTAGTTGAGTACAATGCACGCACAATTAGGGGGAAATCCAGTCTCTCAAACGGACTACGACGCATGTCATCCTAAGTTCCCGAGTGCCTACGCCGTGTATTGCGGGTCATGGGGCGCGACAGCCGCCCGACATCATTTTGCTTTACCACGAAAATATCGGAGGGGTGCAAGTTGGAGCAAGATTTTTCTTTTCCGTCTAATAATATAGACTTCAGTTTAACTCCTGGTGTAAATATCTTAGGAGCGGCAAGTGGCGGTAACTACTTTTATCCTAGCATTACCTAAACAATTAACGAAAAACAGTGATATTTTTAACAATTCATAAAGTTAATAAATAATAATTGACTAAAACAAAAGTTCGCTCTTAATTAACTAAAAGAGTGGTACTATCAATAAATATCCGAATTATTAACCGTATTCCATTGCATGGGGAACAAACGTTGAACTTTTACGTATAAATCGTGCACCCACGATTTCATAGATTTTTATTGACTTTTGGCGAGGTATAAAAATTAAACAAATATTTTGATAGAAAATTTACTTCAGTTTTACATGCCCTGGTCCTTCTAGAATGATAATATAGTATTCCCGGTTCCAAATGAAAAAGTCGATATTCTGATTTTTGACCAGCTTCTTTCGATTTCAGCCCACTGTGCGCTGTCTGTACGCCCGTAGCGGTTTTTTACGAACCGCGCATCCTTCCTTTGTATTTTGTTCAATTCACGGATTAATACTTTCTTCACAGGATCCCATACGCTCGCTGCATATTCAAGATGCGGTCGGACGATTGCGAAATAGCACCTTTCTTTGACTTTCTCATCCGTAAATCTTACGCAATACGCTTGACGAATCCTAATGTCTTCAGGGCTATGCCGCAAATATTTCTTATATGTGTTCCCCACAATAAGTTCGAGGTTATCGTAACTCCTAGGTACTTCACTTCGTCTGTTGCCTTTATGTTAATACCATCCACAGCATAAACAGGGTTATAGTTGGACCAACTCCGCAAAAATGTACCAAAATGCATTTGCTCAGATTAAGTTTGAGTCCCCACTTTGGCTCCACAAATAAACTTTGTTTAAAGCCGATGATAGAATTTCATAGTCAGAGTGATCACTAATTTTGCGATAGATGACAGCTTCGTCAGCAAATAAACGCATTTTACTGCTTATTCCGGAGCAGAGATCATTATTGTGTATAATGAACAAAAGTGGGTCGATTACGCTTTCTTGTGGAACACCTGATGTCACTTTAACTACATCAGAGCAAGATCTCCTTCCGTCAAGATCTCCTTTACATCACGATCATTCAGATAGTCACATATCCAGTTTATCACTGTTTCCTTTAATCCGCAAGGCTGTAATTTATTGAAAAATTCATTGTGAGGTACTGTGTCGAAAACTTCCTTAAAATCCAGAAATAATGCATCAACTTGTCTTTTCGATTCCCCGGATTTGAGAACGTCGTAAAGAAAGAGCGCGAGTTATGTTTAACACGATCTACTTTTTTGAAATCTGTGTGTTGAAAGCCATGGAGGAAGTTACGACTATCCAAGAAAGTCATGATATCACAAACGGCAATATGCTCAATTATCTTGTCTGTAATCGATTTTAATGAGATTGAACGATAGTTGCCTGGGTCATGCCTGTTTCTCTTTTTCAATATCGGTCTAAAAGTAACTTTCCTTCAGATTGTGACTTCTTCAATGTTATCTCTAAGTAAGTTGCGATCTGTGGAGCTAACTCCTTGAGGACATGCGCAGGTATTCCCTCACGACCCGCAGATTCACTTTTCTTTATCAATTGAAGTTTTTTTTATTTATCCCATCGCCTATATAGAGATTTCTTCCATCGGTTCTTTAGTACATGGGATGTCTAAATGAAATTCAGTATCGTGAAAAGTGCATACACTTTCGAAATGGGAATTTAACGTGTTAGCTTTTTTCAATATTTTCGGTGACAGGTTTATCATCTTTATCAAATAACAAATGTTTGGTTGATGACGATGGCAATACGGTTTAAGACTTTCCTTTACGCTCTCTCGCATATGACCAAAAAGATTTATGATTTTCCTCGAGTAGTTCACCGAGTACTTCAAAGTTGCGGTATTGCTATTTAAAATAGATTTTAGTAGTGTAAGAAGAGGAGGCGAAAAGACAGGAAACGTTTGAGACAAGATTACGGATGAGAATGGTGAAGAAGAGACAGAGGGAACGACAAACTGCCACGCATGTTGAGTGTGTAGAGGAAACTGCTGCAGGGGATGCGGAGTTGATAGAAGGTTGGATGGAGCTTGTACTAAGCGGGATGCTTGGACCATTTTCGAGGGAAAAAGCGAATTAAGCAGAAGAGCGGGAGGAAGAGAAAAGGGTTCATAGATATAATGAAAGGGAATAGGTCTTCGAGGGAAGTTAAATTTTGGGATGGGAAATCGTTGGGGTGATTCAAAAAAGTCTTCATGTAAACCTCCGTAACCGGTAGACTTACTTACCGGTAAACTTACTGACACTTAGATCTATGCCTTATCAAGAAAAATGTATGGTTGTTTGGAATTTGGGGTTCCTTTGGAGAATTGAGATTTAAAGAGGTTTGTTATTTGAACACTAAAGGCATTTTGGAGTGAATGTATTTTTTTTCGAATTTGCCTTGACTGCCTTTTTGGTAGACACCGTGAGACTAAATGAACAGATATGAAGGTTTGAATTTAACAAGAATAGTACGTCATTATTTTGCAAGATTGCGACGATAAAGTCCCTTATTCCATTTAAACCCTAAATTTGGTTAGCTAACCAATGCTCTCTCTTCAGTAGCAAGAGGGTGATTGAAAGGGTAAGTGATTCGTGAAAAAATGACACTTGCATGCTTATTGGGCTGTGATCAGACTCCGTAAATCAAACACTTTTAGTATCTATGTTACACGATTGGCTATTTCAAACTCTGCATGTGCAAAGCTTTGTAGATTAATTCAATATATTCACCGAAGTGGTATTTTTTGTTCAACCAAGAGAAGCGCAAGTTATGTCGTTTTTTATATGTGTGAACACTTGGTTGACGGTGTAATTCTTTCTTCATAATCACATTTTAAACAGCTTTTATAGAACCTACTTCCTTATTTCGGCTTGCAATATTCCCATTCTAAAAGAGTAAGTTTGGGAGTAGGTTGTAAGAATTACCACCTCTTCGTCTCTCGACTTCTCCACTTTCACTGCATTTAATCTCTGCCGCTCGCTCTGAAGGCCTTTCGCCTATCAATCTTATGGCTCCTTGTTACGGCCCAATTTTCTCCAGGTGTATACGCTGCGTTCTGTTCAACTCCAGGTTACCAAATGCTCTCTCTTCGGCTAAAGTGTGGCCATAAAGATGGTGGGGTCATTTTGTAATCAGTTCTGCATGACAAGCCGATGCATGAAGAGACTAGTTTTGAAAATTCGTAATAATTTTTGCATGCCTCGACTGAAATTATCATCCGTTTCACCTCGTATATTTTGTTCCCCATTTTTCCATTGCTCCGTGATACGACTATGGGATAGTGTTTTGGTGAACTAGGGGTGGTCATGCTCATTTGTAGTTTCAACATGTGAAATGTAGACTTATATTAAGAGGAAAATAAATGATAAAAACTTTGTTTAGTTAATTTGAATATTTGAATAGGCACAGCTTCGGTTTCATAACATAGCTGCAAGCAAGCGAACCTAACAATGTTTTATTCTATTGTTTCCATAATGGAAAGGTTTCACATTGTTGGGCCTGAGATTGTCGGTTACTATGTTAAATAAACAGGTTATATTTGCTGCGTACTTAGATTACCGATTCAGTCTGAATCGATTTGTTATTATAAATATTATGAATTGACGGAAGATTTTTTAGCCTGTAGTGGCAATTTTGGAATTTGAAATTAGTAGCCAGTCGCCATCTTGCGTTAGAATTTTTTCATTCTTTCTGAAAAAAAGTCACTTAATTTATAATACGATTATATATATGAAATACTCTATGGGAGTTAAATCGTCTCTTCTAATTCGTTGTCGTCGTTTTTGCAATTTCCAGGAATTCAAGTGAATTCTTAAGTTCAATTCCTTTGTTATCCCTTTCATATTAAAGGTAAACGCTCATGGTGAGTATATAATTATGGGCTATGCATTTTCTTTTTCTTCACATTATTTAGATTTAACCTAAGAGACAACGTCGAATGTAACTTTTATTGGGGCAACTCATTGTAATGATACTTTAGGATTATGAGCCTGACTAACGGAATACATTAAAATTTATGCAAATGCAAATATTAACGGAAAGTTTTTACTATTCATTTTGCTCCTAATTTTCCTAAATGGGAGGAGGAATTTTAAAAGGAATTTTAGAGGAATTACAAAAATACAATTCAACGAATTATGATAGTAAAATGGATCATGAAAAGAGTTATTAAACCTTCCGTGACTGTGCGGGGTAACTAAGTCACCCCAAATTATGTTATCTGAATTTGTATACTTTTTTATTTTGTCACTTCGGTATTTTTTTTTATTTGAGCTCCACAACCTGGTCATTATTTAGCCGACGAAAAATTATTTTTTATTAAAATTATTTTTGAAAACTTCAATTTTTACTGGTGAGGCAACCGATTAACCCCACACAGCTTTTTGCGATAGTAAAAAAATCGTTTGTTATATGAGTGCAGGGATGAAAGTTTAATTGGATAAATTTTATTACATTATAACTTTAATAACGAAAATATTCTACATAATGACACCTTTTATACTTGCTTTTCATAGCATATTAGTCAATGTACAGTTATAATAGTAAAATATGAAAGATTCCTGCCATTTCACACAAAATCAATGTAAAAACCTAAATATAGCTTGTAAATATGTATAAATAATAAAAAAACAAGATATTAAATCGCTGATAAAATAGCAGTGGGGTTGAATGAAAGGAAAGACTAAAATACAACACATAATTCACGAATTATAAATGGGGTACCTGAGATACTCCACACAGTCTTCCGCGTGAATTTTCTAGGCATAGTCACGGAAGGTTTAGTAGGAATTCTCATTGAGAATATGTACAAATGCATATCACATACGCATCCATGTGAGATGCACTAAAATTTCCATGGCATCTATTCTTGAACGATCTTGGAGTCCTTTGCAGTCTCCAGCTCATCAAAGGAATCATCGTTAGTCCGTAAAAATCGCATAACTATCTATCGCATGAAGTGCTTTCAAGTGCCGTATTTTTACGGAAGGGAAGATCTTTTATTATCCCATTTTGCATGCTTAATCTTTCAGTTCACTGACTTTGAAAGTGATCATAACATACTATGAATTACTTAAAATATTTTTTTTGCAGGAGAGAAGTTTCGAAATCGTTCCACCATTAATGAAAGACATTTTGAAGGTTCCAATATTAACCTTCTTAGTGCCGCGGGGTTATTTATCGGTTTTGCTCCTCAGCCGAGAAAGGCCGAAATATCGGTTTTGAGGTTGTTAATTGTTCAAATTAATTATCATGCAGCAGCTAAAATCTTGAAATAGAAAATCAGGATTAAGTATGCAGTTTTCACAATTCATATAATTAGGAAAGACTATTTTTTTACTAGACTAAATGAGTTTGATATGGGTGTTGCCGTATTTGACGAGGAAAAATCTAACTACATCAACATATATTTCTAGTGCTTAGGCAGCGTTTTCTTCAAGATACTGTAAGGAGTAAGTGTACGTCAAATGATGGTAATATTTCTTAACCAGCGAATAAAAATCTCTTATGGTCAGCGCTAGCATCCGCTAAGTACTTCTCATGAACTCTCATGGATTTATTATTTTAGTGGTAGGAAAGCTGTGCTAACCACGGTCATGGCGTTTCATTAAAAAAAAACAACATGCGCATATACCAAAAAATAACTTGATAGATTTTTTTCCCGAAGATGTTACATTTAATTTTAATACCATTGGCGTTTCTCGCCAGTGCCACCCTAAGTATGCGGCACTATGATGGTAAAAAAAATTTCACTACACTAATCGTCGCGTTTCATTGCTTTGAAAATGATGCAAGAGTATCGCAACGCGTAGTGTAATGACATCTTAAAAACTTTACTCACTGCAGAGAAAGGTCACCTCAAATTCTCTTTAAATATAATACACTTTCTCACGTTTAGATGTCGTCTCACTAATTAATCGTACTAAACTTCCGTCTCTCTGGAGCAGTATGTCAGTGCTTGAGTTCTGAGTCGAAGGAATAATAAGTAGTATGCGACCATTTATCAGCTAAGCGTTACCATCAGCGCAATAAATGGCTTTTAAAGTCAGTGCTCTGAAATGACATCGTATTTGCGAGCGTATGGAGTTCATTAGCGCACTTGATGATCTCAACGCGTTGTCCAAAGTGCATGACTCTTCAGGATTGTGGACAAGCTAGGGGATATCATGCTAGAAAGAGCGAGATTAATAGGTGAATCGCTAAAGATGACACTTTGTTGATTACCTTTTTCCCTTAATTTCATTATAAATGGTTTCATGATGGAAAAATTTGACGTTAAAATGACAGCCATTACACTCAGTGCACGCTTAAGGAGTAAGTGTACGTCAAATGATGGTAATATTTCTTAACCAGCGAATAAAAATCTCTTATGGTCAACGCAAGCATCCGCTAAGTGCTTCTCATGAACTCTCATGGATTTATTATTGTAGTGCTAGGAAAGCTGTGCAAACCACGGTCGTGGCATTTCAGGGCGATTTGTAGCGTAATGAAGAAGCTTAAATCATGACACTGATGAGTTTGATATGGGTGTTGCCGTATTTGACGAGGAAAAATCTAACTACATCAACATATATTTCTAGTGCTGAGGCAGCGTTTTCCTCAAGGTACTGTGCACGGGCAGTGTCACGTTTTGAATATAGTCGAAAGTGTTCGCCATTTTTTGTGTGAAAGCTCTCTTTAACTCTTGAGACCAAGTTATTTAATTCAATTGTATTAATTGCCCGTACGTAGCTTAGACAAAGTCAGGACGCGATATTTGTATGCAGTAGTTTTTCTTTATTAAACTTTTAAAAATACTCTTAAAAACATTCTCTCTATCCGTCTCCTTTTATTATTTTTAAATCATTTCCTTTGATAAAAATGGATCAAAATCAGCTTGCAGCTATAATTTTTCTTCATTTGCCTGATTTACTGTCAATCTTTTACTGACGTAAATATTTTTATTTAAGACGAACTGACTGAGCGGTCCAAAGAAAATATTTGTCACCAACTCTGTCTGTATATATTACGTAAACGTAATTCTACTACATATTATGCTCAAAAAATGTGTATTGAGCACTATTTTCACGTTGATGGATGTTTCAAATAAAAAGTAGGCTCTATAGCATGCTAACGTATCAATATTTTGTAGCAAACAGATTTTATTGCATTTCCAATCGGCCTTTTTCTTTTTCATTAGCTAATGAAAGCACTGAAGCATATTCTAACAGTTTAATCACTAAAATAAAGTGCTTGGTATGGTGGGAAATACGCTGAATAATAATGTGAAAAATATTTAAATCGTATTATCATATGACATGAAATAGCTATAGCTAAGCTCGAAGATTTTTGGTATGTAGCGACGGTAAAGGATCACGAATCACGATTGAAAATTATTTTAAAGAGGAATAATTATGGAATACATGCTTTGGAAAAAGGAATCGGGAATAAAATCCTCTGCATTCCACATTAAAATTGGGAATACAGAAATTGGGAAGGGAAAATTGTCTGGTTTGCTGGTTGAACGAATAATGGAAGGAAATAACAAGTTAACTGTTAACAAGTTACAACCTCATTTTCCTCACCAAAGCTAAATACATATACAATACAAGTGACTCGAAGCTATTGCTTAATTCTCCCTATAACTGTATTCACTTTATTCTCATTAGTAATTGCTCACTAACACACTACGGAGAATCAGTCTGTTTCCCGTCTTCCTCTTATCAAAACTAAACTGGCTTGTGATCATCGTGCTACGGTGGATGACTTACACAATTTATTCGTGCGTAGGTTTCCGCGGCGTTGTTCACGATGACTGCTAATTTTCGGGTTCTCCAGCCTCGTCTGTCGTTTATGGTTGACAAGAGTTTCGGAAGCCATCCTACTTCCGTCTTCAGGTCGAAGGTGAATTTTTTGCCGTCTTATATAGCACTGGCCGATCTCCTCCTGTGTGCTGATTGGTCAGAACTCTCTTCCAAACGTTGCTGATTGGGTAGCCGTTGTCCCTGTTAATATTTTGTGTTTTGTGAATTTCAATTGCTTCCCTGATTTGCCTTGGGTAGTAGCGACTCTCTTTTGCCACCATTTTCGCTTTTTCGAATTCAATGTTACACAATTTATTCTCATTTCACTCCGGGTCGGAAAGACCCGGACCCTGCTATAGAGCTTACTTTTTATTTGAAACATCCATCAACGTGAACCTACTACTCAATACACATTGTTTGAGGATAATGTCTAATGGAATTACGCTTACGTAATGTATAGACAGAGTTGGTAACATATATTTTCTTTGGACCGCTCAGTCAGTTCCTCAAAAATAAAAATATTTGCGTCAGTAAAAGATGGATAGTAAGTCAGGTAAATGAATATCGTTCATATTCGTATTTTTGATCGCCATTCCTAGTCTAAGGCTAAGGCACACGAAAATTACAAAAGAGGATTCTCAATTTGGCCATTGTTGTGTTGTCATTGGACGTACATTTAAATGGGTTTACAAAAGTTGCCACTCGCGTCACTGACGGACAAAGTGATCTGAGTGTCACGGGGAATCATAGGAAAATCCACTAGGATCGCTAGAACATTAATTGCTTATGCTTGGTTTCACTAATAGTAGGGCCCCCTTCGCTTCTATAGCATTGGGGTGTTTTTTCCCTCGTCCCGTCCCTTCCGTACCTATCCCTTCCCAGAGGCGTCGGCGGGCTCCCATCGCGGCGGCGCCTCTATCCTTTTTCCTTCCCTTCCTTCCGCTCCCCGGGTGTCTAGGCGTATAAGCCACGGGCTTGGTTCCCGGCCCCGGTGCGTTGTATCCTTCGAAGGGTTCACCTAGAGCCCTCATACCCTCTGTCACGGGGGATATCTAGCTATTTGATCGACACTAGAATTGCTGAAACATTAATTGCTTATGATTGGTTTCGCTTATCGTAGGGCCCTCTTCGCTTCTATAGCGTTGGGGTGTTTTTCTCTCGTCCCGTTCCTTCCGCTCCTTTCCTTTCCCAGGGGCGTCGACGGTCTCCTATCGCGGCGGCGCCTCTTTCCTTTTTCCTTCGGGTTAATTAGGGGTGTTAACCGAAATGTATTTACATAATGATGTGATCTACCAAATTCATGCACCTTTTCAATTCTTATCCTGGAAATTACAAACATTATACTTTAAACTATTGGAACAAAGTGGATTGAATTGCACTCATCACCGCTTCGTATTTTTGAAAACCGATTAAAATGCAACCGAAGTGGCAACTGAAATCAGTCTTCTATGAGATGGGATTGGGTCCCATCCATGCAGTCCCCTTGCTATAGCGATATGGTGGTTATTTTCCAAATATTTGCAGCTGCAACATTTCCCCCTCCCCCATTTGGTGCTATCATCAGATCTGTAAGTCTTATACCCTTTCTAACCTTTGGCATCGTTCCAACTAGTGTCGCAGTGCGCAGCCACGGGAAGAGGGTTGAAGACTTATGTTTTAAAAGCCAGTTGGCCGTCAAGTTAGTTGGCCGTGAGGTCTTCGTATTCACGATATCCTATCTTCTTGTAAAATCGGTTCTGCCTGCTAACCATCATTTGATTGCACAGTTAGTGGTTTACCCTAATCCATGCCTCTGGGCCTCATTGGGGGCTCAATACGCCATCGGATGTGAAGCTAATGGATAGATTGTCATGGTAGATAGTGCCGAAACGCAAAAATAAAAATGCTTCCTCAGATGGTATCTCTCCATTTGATAAAGAATGAAGCCAGCACCAGCGGAGCGAAGTGAGATGAGCTAATGGTTGGTTTACCACTAGAAGGCTTGGAAGACCTATACCTAGGAAAACCTGGTGGGTTCTATATTTACCACAGTCAATATATCTTTCGAAAACGGGTATATTTCATCTCATATAACTATTTAGATCTTGAATATTCTCAGGGACGCTTCATAGTCGCAGAGTTCATTTTTTTTGCATATTTTGAATATTTCCTCTCGTTAGAGAAATATTTATGGCATTAAAATTATATACAGGTCATTTCATATCAATGCAAATAAATGAGTTTTAAGATATCGCATTTTGACCAGATGATATTAGTGGTGAGAAGATGTTTCACCGTCCCAAAAAAGTAACATGAGTATTTTGATGACAATGTATTTTTGATTTTTTTGTTTATTTTTATTTTTCCTCATTTTCGCATGAATCTTTCTTAAATCTTTCTCGCAATAGCAATTATATTCCGATGATTTGGAAGAACCTTATTTGATAGAATTATTTTAACTGGTTACATTTTATTTTCCTTTTTTTAAATCTTAGGTTAAAAAAATAAAAACTAGCAAAATTTCTCAAATAAATTACCAAACAAATCAGTCATATCGTTTCATTCACCCTCTATGCATATTCCTCCAATTTTGAAGAAATAAAAAATAATTCAAACCCACTCTAAATTACCAATTTGCACCAAAGAAGAAGTATTGGTGGGGATTTGAAATCTAAACTACGGTCAATATGACCGCAACGTGGTCTCTAGGTAGGTTCAAGATATGATTAATGCTAGTCAGATTATGTAACTTCAAGGGGATACGGACTCATGTGGCTTAAGGAAGAGCCGGAATACGCAATTATTGTTACAAAAAGAGTAGGCAGATTGCCAATATTAGCTTAATATCGCACAAAGCTTCTCTGTAGCTCCAACGCCTTGGTTTTATAACGTTAATTAACTATTTTGCTACTTCAAAATGGGAATCACTTACCCATTAATATCTTTCCAAATTCTCAAGTATCAAAATATAATCATAATTTTTCATTTGAAATTACAATTCCCGACAACCACCTATTGTACCACGAATTTCACCCGCAAAATTTCCCCTCTAAAAACAAATTTATCGCAGTTAAAATTTCAATCTGTCTCCATTCAATATAATAAAGAATACAGATGGATATATTTTATTTATATGATAATTTTGTCTATTTTAGATCTAGCACATTTCCCGAGGTCCAGCCATCGGTTGGTATGTACATAGATTGATTATTTGAAAAAATTTAGCTCCGACAGGTGACGCGAGCTATCTCTAACCAAGCTAGATTTACTGCTCCTCGAGAAAAGGAAAATCAACCCATGAAAAAGAAAAAATGAAATTTATCCTGAATGGAGTTGTGTGCCTTATCCATACACAGAAAAAGTAAAAAAAGGCGTAAATTTTTGGTTGATTATAAAATTTTAATTCGCGTTATCCATGTGCCGGTACAGAGATCTAATCACGTTATGTATTACCAGCCACATATGTTTTTATCGAAAATTACTCTGAAGAACACATGAAGGTATTATGGGTGTAATTTCAAAACTATTTTGGCTAGGATCCTGTAGCCGTCAGCTTACAGTGCTCCAAATTCAGTTTTTAACACCAAAAACCAGTATTCAACACATTATAGATTTAAATCATGTAATTAAATAAATTAATTGGAAATTTACTTTAAATAAGATTAAAATTCACTGCCGCTGCCGCCCTTTTCGTTCATTCTACTTAATACTCACCAATAATAAAAATTCCATTTATTTTCGCCTGAAACATAGGCTGAAATTTATTTTCGGGAGGAGAGGGTGAGTAGAATAGATGTCAATTTTTCGCATTATTCTGAAAAGAGCGAGTTCTATGATGTCAGGGGGTTCTTAAACCCCAATGACCGTCTCTCTGTCTAAGTGTCTACCTCCCCTGAACCATTGGCGAACATTCCTATCTTCTAGATCCCATAAATAATTTCTTCAAATCGCAGTCCCATCCAAGGAAAATGACTTGCGTAGAAATTGGAAGTAGCTTTCATTTCTCATGCATTTAAATGGCGCGTAATGCTTGGAGGACCTTCCAAAATGGCCTAGTGCGTATTTTCTTGGCATCTCTTGCGGTGAGGATCCGTGTATCTAGTACATTATTATCATGATTACGAACTTATTTTAATATTAAATGTCTTTAAACGTAAATAAGAACTGAGCCGGTTCTGAGAAATAAGTTGACAAATTTTTCGTGGTAAACTTGAGCAGGTTGAGCAGTTCAACTATTTAGGCAGTACGTTAAAGGAAAATGGATACAGTAGTAAGGATAATAGGAAGAGAATAGCATTAGCAAAGGAGGCGTTCATGAACAGGAAGGAGCTTCTAAGAGGATCGTTATGTAAGAGTTTAAAGGAAAGGTTAGTGAAGAGTTTGAACTGGAGTGCAGCTCTTCACGATGCGGAAACGTGGACACTGAGGAGGCATTCGAGATGTGGGTATGGAGAAGAATGGAGAGGGTGAAATGGACGGATAGGAAAAGGAACGACGAAATGCTGGATATGGTTGGTGAGGAGAGGCAGCTTTTAGATGAGGTACGAAGGAGAGAGAATGTATGGATGGAGGGAATACTTAGCGGGGAGGGGATGTTGAAAATTGTGTTAGAGGGTAGAATGTTAGGGAAACGAGGGAGGGGAAGTAAAAGAATAGGATTTTTAGATAGATTGAATGGGAGTAGGCCTTACAGTGAATTGAAGAAGACAGCGCTGGAAGGAAAGGGAGGCTCCTAAATCACTTCTTTAGCATTCCATGGAAACCTACCTTAATCGGTAGAATACTATGATAATTATATATTAATTACTAGTGATAGAAGCGAAAAAAAAGTATTTTTGTGGAAAATTTGAGGGAATAATCTAGATTAATACGCATGATGAGCTTTGGCATACAAGATAAGAGCATATCTTTTGATGATAGCGATATGATTTTGTTCTCGATAGACGGTGGTCGCTATTTTGGTCTACATTCATAGTCAGAAGGTCTAGGTAAAGGAGTCCGAGTCTATGTCGCCGTTCTACACAGACCTCTATATCGGTGAGTCCTACACAAAACGATTCGACTGATTTAAATAATGTCAACTTAAGTCCGCAGAATGCTGTTGATAAAAATGATATGTAGTTATTGTTTTTGGCAAATGATTCAGTCTCATTAGAATTGGTTTTCGGCCCAATGTAAAAACTTGACGCACCTCACGATTTTAGATGATTTTTTTCGTTGTGAAATTTCGTATGATTCCATGTATGAAGCTATTCCGTGATGACTGCCAATATTGTGTTGGAACATTATTAAGAGACAATAAAATATAATGACTAATGTTTCATTCGTGCAATTTAAAATAATTATCTGGGCCAAAAATAGACGGCGGATAATTTTTTTAAATTCATAATACTTACATTAAAGCAGTAAAATGTCTATCAAATTAAAGTAATCATTCTTGTAACTTGATGCTATGGTTTCCTTATTCTTATGTTATTGTTTTTCACTCTGTTGTAAAATAATAATAGCCTTGCCTCTTTATATCCCTATTCATAACTCTCTTGATGAAGTGATAATTCCATGTGTTAGCCGCAGGGGCCTTTTTATTTTTCGTTGAGCGAAAGTTTAGTCTAATCTACAGTAAAGAAAGTAAAGACATTACAGTAAAGAAAGTAAAGTATTGACATCAACAGTGAAGATAAATTGCTTTCATAAGCCCCTACACTGTGCACACTCTCAGCAGTCTTTTAATTACGGTTTCCAGCTTACGTCTTTGCTTGGACAGTTAGATTAAAACAGAATCATGTAAATTTTATTTTTGAAAGCTCGAAAAGCCCTTGCTGATTCGAAATATGATGACCACCCTGAAAAACTGGCATTATAGTTAATTAGCCGTGGTCATGTGATTCACGACCTTGCCCTGGCAGACCCAATAAAAATTGATTAACAGACACCAATACCAGTTTCTCGGTACGATGCCAAATTTCGAAGCCCAGCAAGTAAGGACTCAGGTCAAGGAGCTGATATAGAATTGGCACGAGCCTCCATAACGTGTATGTTATCGAAAATTACGCGAAGAAAAATCCTTTGGAAGACATTCTACTGAAGCTGAAGATGATTGTCTCATAGTTTACTTCATCAAAAAGTTCATTCCACATTTTGAATGCCTTTGTAAATGCAATCTCAAATGTATGATTTGTTAAAAGGGTTAAAAAGAAGAGGAGCGCATTCATATAGCAGATAGAAAGAAAGATCACCTCGTGAACCTGGTCAAAAGCTCAATATAAGGTAAAATAATATTAGGGCATTCACATGGTTTGTTTATCCATACACGGTCCCGTAAAATTAGAAATGCTCTCAAATTATCGAAAATATTTTCCAAAAAGCGTAATAATTGTAGATGTAAGTCTTCAATCAGTTTTAAATTATTATATACAAATGAATAAGTAAACACTTGAACAAATATTACTGTTTGGCGAGAATACTAGCGAAACACATGAAAGAGTAAAAATTACTGTATTTGTTAGTCAAATGTAAATTACTATAAATATGTACTATTTTTTCCAAATACTATTTTAACGCAGTCTTCTTTTGTGAAAAAATGAATAGGAGTCATGGAATTACAAGCCGGATTTCGGAAAATTTTAGCCCGGGCAGAGAAATTAAAATCGCGAGGAATCAAAATGACTACATTAGGTAGTTCTAGGAGGGATATTAAGTTCGGGATCCCTAGTGTTACATTATTGGTAATTTCAAAGCTTGGTGCAATTCGATGTGTCTGGCCCATTTGTGTTTCATAGGAAAGAAAGTAGGGAGGAGAAATCCGGCGTAGGGTTACCCGATTGGTGACAACAAGTGATTTCACCAATGTCGTCCCATCTCATTTTCGAAGCACTCTAATTGGGTATTGACGACTTACTTATGTAGAACCGATAAGAGCCTTAGGATATCATTTTGCAATGCGGATAAGCTGTGGGCTGACTTAACGATCTCAGATGCAAATTTTTCAAAATGGGATGTCGTTAAATTCTCTTGCCTTAGTCTAAGTAAGAAAATGCAGCTCCTGAGGTCTAAGTGTCTCGTAAGTTACGCTCTCGGATGCAAAACTGTAATGATTAGAGTAATCGACGTTCATGTTCTGCGAAATAAGGAAATAAGTGCACAAGAATGAAAAAAAGCACAGTATGGTGGAAATACCCGGAGTTTCTGAATTTTATTTCTGTCAGTGTGCCAATGAGAGATAAACTAAATTAATAATATTGTTGTGTTCGTAATATAAAAAATAGACAATAATGAATATAAGATAATAGAACTTCAAGAATCATTTGATATGGACGGACGAAGTTATACTTTGAAATTAGAAAATAACATTGTTGAATCCTTAATAAAATGTTAGCCGGTTAAACTTTTGGCTTAGAAGTAAATTCAAGTATTTCGTTTGGCCAGAATGTCATTTATAACCGAATATGATCATGAGCTATTTAATAAAAACTTGCACTCGACCCCCAGTTTCATATGGCTTGAATTTATTTAAATTCCCTCTAGGTACTGCATTTATTTAATTACTACGAATTTGTGTAGTTTTCATGAACGGTGGCAAAGCCTAGTGATGCCTTGGTTTTTCCGATTCTGTGGAGCGTAACGAGCAGCACTCTTATCTTCAGATTCATAAATTTCATTTTATCCGTAATGCTTTACCATATTGCATCCTGGGGCATCAAATTGGTATGGTATTTGGAGGAGGCGACCGACAGCTGAGGTCATTTGCGCCATGAGGGAAGGGTGTGAAAGGAAGGGTGGAGAGAAACTCGGCGTCGGCGTCGGCGTTAGCCTGCTCTTAACGAAAGGCGCCAAGGGGACCGCGGCTTAACGTCCCATCCGACGGACGGAGTATTGCGCTTGAAATGTCCTCCACACAACATTCAAGCAGGGATCGGGCAGTCTGAAAATTATCTGCCACTGCCGGGATTTGAACCCGAGCCCGCCGGGTGGGAAGCCAACACTCTCGCCACCACACCAACCCGATCCCTGGCATCAAATCTTTGCAATGATCTTCGATTCTGTATTTATAGTGTTATTTCCCTTTTCATTATTATTTTTACGAAATCAAATGAGTGGGAAGGTCACTTCGTTATGCCTTTCTTCAACCCCTACCCCGTCAACCACCCATGAAGTATAAGAACCTTGGTTTCTAAGTCCTCCGCTTTCCCGCTGCGAGTGAAATTAGTTTGGCATTAGTCGTAAATTGGACATCGGGAGGTCGATCATCGGCTCTCAAAGTGAGCTTACCCGAGGAGTGCCTCCCGTTGTGACCAAGAAATGAAGCAGACGGAGACGCGAAGAAAAACTGGTCACCTGAATTTGCGCAGCTCTCTCTTCTCTTCCTATGAAAGAGTTCTGGATATATCTGAGGATATTTGTTGAGTTATTAATTCATTTCGTAAATGAGCTGATTAATTATTTTAAGGTTCGATTGTGAAATTAAGTGACCAAGTTATATAAATTCAAATATATCCTCCCTATCTCACTTGGAGATCTAGGAAATCCTTTCTGACGAGGCAAATCGGCTATCAATTTGGCTTCTGATCACATTGATCACTAGAAAAAGGATATAGCTTTTTGGCAACGAGAATACTAGGAACATTCGTATAACATAATTGATGTTCTATATGCTTTCTCTGTCAACATTCTCCGGATTTTGAAATAAGAGCAATAAATTCATTGAAAGCAAGTTCATTAACTACGAGCCGAAGCGTAGTCCATTATTACCGAATCTGGAAAATATGCTCGGAAATTGGCCAGAGAGTCTGAAAATAGGAAGGTCCATCATAATTATATGGAGAAAGTTAGGATAACTGGAAACAAGGGTGATTTTTCTCGACATATTCGTATCGGGATAGATTTAATCTTTCATTACACATATTTTTCCAATTTTTTTACTCATTAAGTTTATACTTTTTATTATATATAATATGAAGGTGAGTGGGAATGACTACCATTCTACATTACTCTAACATTATATTCAATTCAATTTTTGAAAATTATTTCAACACTGCTAGGTAAGCCATGAAACATTTCTGCTTCCCTTTTTCATTCAGGAATAATCAATAAAAAAGTTCAATATTCAGTTTTAAAAGATACAATTTGATAGTGTAGATGTGAAATAATTTAAAGAAATCTGAACCAGCATGTTTTAACGTTAAAATGGGCAGAATTGCTATTTGAATTTTAAATTCATTTATGTGTGAAGGTGGCCCCATTTTTAAGACACAATCAATATTCATAGACTATCCTTACTTTTATGAATCCAAGTTATTTTTACGGCAAAAATGTGTTGATGATAAAGAGAAACAGACTGAAATCAGACTATTCAATACTACAGTAATTTTACTTCCAACATCGTGGAAAACTGAAGTTGTATAGCATCTTTAAAAAATTTATTTTCAGAGGCGTTTTTAAGCCTCTCATTTACAAATCCTTATGAAATTATGGCACCGTTCCAGCTGAAAACATTCACTGTGGTATCATACAAAGGTTTCAATAAGCCAAAACAAAATTACGGTGCTTCAAGGGTCAAACTATTTTTCCACCACGAAAGAAATAACGCAAAAGTTTTAAAAATCATCATTTTTAAAGGAGAAATACTTTTATAAACATGCTTACTGCTACTTTGATGGGTATTTTTACCGTTAAATAGAATTATTTTCTGCAGTTTATCTTCCAAATAATAATGTCTTAATAGTTCATTCAAAGTAATCCCTTTCTTCAAATGATTATTTTTGTTTTTGCTCAATACATTGATAGTAAAAAATCAAATTTATTTAATCTCTCTTCTATTCTCCTTCATTGAATAATTCTGTTACAACTAACCCAAACTAATGTCCATGAAATTTCAGAAATAGTAACTTCGTGACGGTCATGAACTATCTCACCATTTCAAACATTATAAAATCAAATGAAAAAATACTTGGATCATACTTGATCAAAGTTCAGGCTTGATTAATGTTCCGTGAGCATGGATTATTACGGCATTTGCTTGAATTTTATGGATTATTTTCGAGTCATTCGGTGTTAAATAAAATAAAAAAATAATAAAAGCATCAAAAATTGCAAATGTTAATCAATTTGGCGTCAGCATCCACTCGGAAATTAAATTTTCAAGCTGTGGAGCGCGTGCACTTATTACTCTGTGCAGTTTCACAATGTGGTCCCAAATGAAGAATGTCTCGCAATCACTGTTGGTAAAATAGGAGCCGGTTGAAGCAATGACGCCAGCATGACTTCCCAAAACCCTCGCGTTGATTCCGTCGCTGATTAGGGCTCGCCGACGTCTTGGCCCGCGTCTTGAGCTCTGCTCTTTGAAAAATGAGACCCGGGTGGAAAGTCCCAGGAGTGAACACCAAGCCTTTCACTCACCGCTTACGTCTTCTTGCACGTGCGATCGTCTCACTCATAAGTTGGCTGAGGTGGTCTTAAGACGACGCACTACTCCCACTTGATCATATTTGGAGAGTGTATTTTGGCCATATTTTGAGAGTGTATCCTTGTCAGCATTCGCTGTATCTTATCTTCGAAAAGATTAACCCCCCAAAAAAAGGTAAAATTTTCACGCTCAAGATACTGGTCACTGTGGACAAGGTGTAATCTGTGTACACCGAAAATTTCATGATGAAAGAATACATCTACATACTACCCCGCAAGCCACCTGAAAAGGCATGTGGCAGGGGGTGTTAGAACACCAGGCATCAACATATCAAAGCAAGTGCTCAAAAGTATTACGACTAGCATTTATTAAAGTCCCTATAGTTCGGAGTAAAAACGAATTCCCATATCTTTGTACCTATAGTGTCTATGTATCCCTTTTCTCTTCCTATGAATTAATGAAATCGCACCATAATGCCAGAATAGTAAAAAATAGATTACCGCATTTACGCAACATGTCCACCAATGCTATTCTCTCCTCCCTCTTCATCCCTAATCGCACTACCCGTAGGTTTACGTAATTATAAGTAATTAACAAGAAAAACGTAATTAAAAAGACTGGACACTTACGTGAACGCATTGCTTCCCCTCAACCAGTCCTTTTTTACTTTAATTTCCTGACTAATAGTTAATTACTTATAACTTGCTCTTGTTCAAAATATTGGTAACATAAATATCAGGCTAGTTTGCTTTATTTATAGTCTTCTCCGTTGAAATGTTCTGCAAAAACTAACACAACAATGTTCCATGTATTTAAAAAAAATAGGATCTTCAGGAGGGTTATAAAATATCACGCACTTCAAAAAATATAAGATCACATAAAAAATTCACACTTTCACACTTTAGGGCTTCAGCAAGTATCCAAGATAATGGATGAATGGAAGATGACTTTGAATCTTTGCTGATATCTTTGCTGTAATTTCATCCCTTATTTTGAGTCATTTTTTTATCTCACACCTTGAAACTTTCGGAGTATACGGAGTAAAACCTTATTTACGCTTACTTTTATTAAATACGTTCATTTTTTAGAAGTGACAAATGTAGAAGGGCAAATGTAGAGGAACGACTTATCTTTGTGGAAGTGTTGAGATTGAAAATATGTGCCAATATGTGTGGACTGCCTTTAGTTCAAGCGTGGTTAAAAATATGATGTTTTAAATGCAACTTGACGACATGTCCGTAAGTAACGAACAAAAACTGAAAACTTGCAACAAAATACTTATAAAATTCTTTAAAATTGATTGTTTGAGGCGTAACTTGGTGAAAGCGATTCATAATTAAATTAACACTAGGAGGACGGGAGTTTCGCGCTACCTAGAAGGACGGCTAGGGGTCATTTGACCCCTAAAATGTATTTTGAAATTAAACGCCTAATTTTCAACCAATATTCAGTTTAATCGTATTAATTGTTGAATCAGTTCATTAAAAACACTATTTAACATTATTAAATATTATTTCCATCGTCAAAAGTTAATAACAATTATTTTAAAGAATCATGAATTAAACCGTGTATAGTAGTCGATAGCAAATATAATAATGAAAATACATACACTCAATACAAAAGTTGTGTTACATGTTTAAACAATAGGGGTACTGGGTTTACAAAATTTGCATTAAAATTTTTAAAACTTATTACTTTGTTGTAAATCTCAGACAGACAGCATTTTTTCAGCGCTGTTTCCACAAAATATTTTTTTGGCACTTATTGCGTTCTTTGGACGATTTATTCATCTACATCTAAATCTACACACTAACCCGCAAGCCGCTTAAAAGCGTGTGGAAGGGGGTGTTAGGAACTTTCACATGAAAAGGAATTTGGAAAATGGAAAGGAAATTGGTGCAATGATTCAATTTGAAGGTGTTTGGCACCTTTTCTTTTTTGTGCCCGTGGAGATATGGCTGTTGGATTTGGAGACGTGTAAATAAATTGATACATGCTATCCATCATATCTACTTCGGCTTTGTTTTTATTATGAAATAGGATGGACTCTGGTATTCTTTTATTCGTTTCGGAAATAGTGTCGTCTGAGATCAAGCTGCTGAGTGAAAGTACATTATTGTTCTAGTTTGCCTGATTCTACGTAAGAGTATGGCCTAAGGTATTTTTGAACACTCGCGTTGAATGGATTACATGGCTATTTTTGGGGTCATGGATATTTGTGCGTCACGCCTGTTTTTTTCAGATCGTCCATGCAAGAGAAGTTTTCCATTTTTTATGACTTCCTGCCAGCTGGATGGATGGAAAATAATTGTTACAAGTTGCATTTATTCCTGAATTCTTGTATGTTACGGTCACTTTATTAACTATTTATTTCCCCAACGCTTGATTTGATGACCAATCATCATCTTTGCCACAATATGGAAATTCATTTAGGCTGTATTTTCATTTCACATCTGTCAAAACCCAGTACTCGATTCCAAATTTGTCTGGTTTATTTGGAATTTACCTCATAAAAGGACAGCTGCATTTTGTTGGATAGAGCTGTGCATTTGCTATCACGCCAAAGTCCACATCGGATTCACTATCTTGGACTTCGTCGCTTCCATCACACGCAGATGTTGATGGATTGGTCAAAATGTCCTTGAACTGATGTTTACGACTTAATTCCTGACTGATCTTCAATATTCCCTTCAGCTATTTGAATCGCGACGATTCTCTTCTCTTGATATATTTCTTGAGTTCTTTCTTTCTTCCCCAACTCGCTACTGATATGCATGCAAAAAAATCTACAAACGAAAGCGCATTATGGTAGAATCTTCTCTAGTTGCATTGGAGGTATAGAGAGCTGGAGAGCTTTAGAAATTCATACAAAAGGACAACATTTTCAGAAGTAACGCTAATGGCCGTTCGAAAGGCAGGGACTCAACTGCCAACCGTATCCTGATTCGTATCTTCCAGGAACTTGCAGTAATGCTTCTTCTCCGACCTACGTGCGGATTCCAAGGGTAGGATTTACAGTAGAATTTTACAGTCCACCCAATTCCTCCGCTCTCTCAAAAATAGACAGGATTTTTCCCCAGGACGCAGCGTGCAGCCAACCCGCCCCAAACCCCGATGGGGTCAGGCGGCACTAATGCTGGACACACGGCAAAGGGGTTAGGTCAAGTGACAGTGCCGTCAGGCCAGAAAAATGGAAGTTATTCATAAACCTGATGAGTCGATATTGAAAATAATGTCTCTAAGAGCTCTGAATCTTGGACGACGGAAAACAATTCTTGGGATACGTGACGATTTTCCGGTGTGGGTAATACAATAATCATTGAACAATAAATAAAACAACATTAAAATATAATAATGACATGAATTTACGCAAATCAAGGATTGAAAAGGTTTTATTTCCCTTTGCTGCCCGAAACATATCGAAAGATTGAGCACAACAAGTCGCTATGCCTAGGTTTTCGAATATAGATATGAGCCCTTGGGACCAAACTGGCATTGAACCGGGTACTTCCAGGTTCAAAATAAAGCAAATCATCTACCACACTAGCCTCTTGCTGATTATATGATATACATGACACTAAAGTGCCCACGGGCAAGAAAATAGCGCGAAAACCAGTTGTGGGTCAAATGACCCCTAGCCGTCCTTCTAGGTATAACACGTCATAAAAATTTAAAACATAACATTATTGTTGAATTTTCACTAATTTATCAAAATATAGACCAAAATGAACAAAGTCAAAGAGTTTCAAAATTTAAAAAAATATTTTAATAAGAGAAAAATAAATTTGAATTCTGAAAATGGGTCAAATGACCCCTGCCGTCCTTCTAGTGTTAAAAAGAAGAACTTTGTGCTTTCATATTAATATTTATTCACACATTTACGACCATGGTTTCAACGTTAGACGTCATCATCAGGTGAACTCTACAGAGGTCCATCGCATCCTTTTATACCAGGCTAGGCGGGGTGGGGAGGAAGGTAACTAGGTTGAACGGATTGGTCCCCTCTCTCTGTTGAGTTCACCTGATGATGACGTCTAACGCTGAAACCATGGTCGTGAATAAATATTAATGTGAAAGCACAAAGTTCTTCTTTTTAATTTAATCTTTAAAATTGGTTAAGGAGACGCGTCTGATTGACGAGAATTCGGCATCCATCTGGAACACTCGTGAAAAAATGACAGGAACGTGTTACGGTAATAATATCACCTCCGAAAAAAAAAATTCCGAGTTTTTTTCATGCGCAGATGTTAACAATGATCGATTTTTATTACCTAAAAATTTAACTGTTTCCTTGAATTTAAATTGTTTCAAACTAACGACATCGTAGGCTTTAAGCAAGTAAAACTTCCCGAAATATGAGCTGTTCTGCGCGTGTGATACATGCTTTTCTGAATAATTCGTCGGGACATTACCTATAGCAAATTCCTTCACATATTTTGTTTATAAAATGTTTTGCTTCAATGTAATATGTATAATTTAAAGTTCAACCAATAAAGTTATCGTCAATAGAAGGTCAATCACGGAAATTAGCCTGGTTGTCAATGAACCGCCACTCTGAGGTTTTCTTTTTCATTACTTAATTGAAGAAGGCTCACCAAAGTTAAACTAAAATGTTTTTTGTTACTTTTTGATCTTATTCTCTTTTTTTTACTCAAGTTATTATTTATTATTAACCTTTTTAATTCCGTACAATTTTGTGTAGTAAAGGCGTGCATTGAAATTTATTTTAAGCCTTGGTTATACGTTACCTCCACCAAGTCATGTGGGATTCGGTTTCTTACATACCTGATCTAAATTATTCTTCACCTTTCCATAGTTTCATCATTTGCTATTACTGACTATGTGTTATCCAAACACAAAGAAATCCTTTTCTCCATGGAAGTTTACTCCCAGTCAATAAGCTTATTATATTCTTAGATAAATATGAAAACCTTTTCCCAATTATTGAGACTTATTTTAATTTTCTTCAAGTTCATTCGCATTTTCATTGATCATTCCAAATATACCATAACCCCAACAACAACAGAAATACTATTTCCATCGATGTTCGATCTGAACTTTTCACCACAGTACTGCCTAATATATAATACAAACCAAGTTTTCCTTTCCAAATGAAGGTTCCATGTGCATGAAAAATGCACTTTTACTTTTCCCTTGAGGACTAAATTGATTCGTATCCACGTGTATTCGTCATCATGCTTCCCTTACCTCTGTGACTAACGCACACGTCCAGAAATACTGCCATTCCGTAAGTATCGGTAATTGACCTCGCTGAAAGATTCTATTGTGTTGCCTACTTATGATTCATAAAAGAAGCCATTTTCCAGCGCTCCACTTCCTCATCCGAAGATTTATTCCCTTCTAGTTAAGTGAGCAGCCTGATGGAATTACCTCAAGCACTGGCGACTGAAAACGATCGCTGGACTATTAGCATGCGCTGAGGGTCGTGTCTATGGGAGACCCAACTGCACATGAACAAGGAGACCATGATCCCACCTCGTAGAAAACGAACTCCTGCAGTCAGGCCAACTCTGAAAAGTCAGTTTTCATTTTTTCGTGGGTTTTGAAAGGGAATTGCAAATTGATGAAACGATGACTGAATTTCCCGGCTGACAGCAATAGTGTATTATCCTGGGTTTACTACCGGGTCCAATATTTTCCACGTTAGCCTCAGTTCCAGTTCATATTGCTGTCATTTTAAAAGCTGCGATTTTCTGAAGATGAAATATCCTGACTCTTGTATAGTCGTGCGAATTTTTCAATTGTTTTGTTTTTACGTTAAATAATTCAATAAATTTTACATATATTAATCTATCATCTTTTGAAATTGATAGTTGGACGATTAAATTTTTTAATTATTGAAGTGAATGAATTCGTAAAATTTTTCGCATTTTATCACCCACTGGTTGCAAAATATTGACAGTATTTTATCATTGATTTCAATAGACAAGTATAGGACAAGACAGTAAAAAAACTATTGGCTTCAAAAATTGTTCCCAGGACCATTGTCATAGCAACATCTCCCATACCTTGGGTCTCTCAACGCTTGCAGTTAACTCAATCAAATTTTATGAGACCGCACTTAGGGGTGGGTAGTCGACTGTTTAACGAGTTGCGCGCGTCCATTTTATGATCACTACCGCCACGAAAATGCCTCTATTCCTTCGTCATCCGAGTCGCGATAATTGACAGGAGCGGGAGAATTTATGTGACATTTTTTTTTAATCCATCGCACTTGATTGCATCGCAGTCGACGATATCGTACTCTTGTGGAGATGAATATTTACGAGTCGCGCATGATCGTTTTATTAACACCACCACTGTACCAGCGCGGTCTTGATTGAAGGGGGAAAAAAGTAGTGCCACTAGACAAGTTTCTAAAAGGGCTATACGCCTGGGCAGACTGTCGTGGAGACTAGCGTAATTGCGAGCGGAGACGAAGTTTGCATCCCCGGCATGAGTCGTCCTTGATCTCTTGAGCGTTCATCCGCTTGCACAACGGACGGGAAACTGGTTCTCTGCTCCAATCACTTGTCTCCGCCCCGCGGCACAAAGACAACCGGTGGAAATGACTGCTCCATGCCCGGCAGTCAAAACGACAACGTCGCTGAAGTCTGTAATCTTGAAGGTGGGAGAGGCAGCAATGTGGAGCTTTCTCTCGGTGAGATTTTTGAGAATGTTTGAATCGGCCGGTCGTTAATTTATGTGTGTCTTCGATGATGTAAAAAAAGAAATCATCGGCCCACATAAATCAGAGCAGAGTTATAGTTTCATCAGCAGGAAGAAGTCCATCCAGTGAGTTCAAATGGCTTCTGTTGGCTTGGTCGTTTCCTTCTCGCTACTGTGACACAACTTTGGACTGGCTCCGATCCCCCTGTATCTCCACCTTAGATGACTTATCATAATTTCACTTCGTGTCCAGCCGATTGATTGGTAGGTGTATCGGCAGCTAAATTTGTAAGTTAAGCAGTTAATTGGGTTGACCACCGACAGCTGAGGCAATTTCTGTTGCTGTTGACAGGTGGATTGTTTGGTAACGAAATAGAGAGGGCATGGATGAAAAAGGGGAAGCTACTATCGCTAAAGTCGGCTTGCTCTTTTATGGTAGGCGTCAGGGTTTCACTTATAAACCCCTTTTCTCCTATGTGCATGTTCAGAATTGACGATAACATTTTAATTGCAGGCATCTTGAATTAAGAGCTAACAATTTCATCAACACTGCTTCATCAAGTTACTCTTCATAATGAAGAAGCAGGAGCATATTCCACAATTTTAAATTTATTGGTACTAACGGTTTCGCTTAGAGCATCATCAGGTACTACTGTAAGTGAAACCGGAAGTACCAATAAATTTAAAATGGTGGAAATTGTTCCTGCTTCTTCATTATGTTCCGTTTCCACTCCATCTCACCTGAAACCTCAGACTATATAAGTTACTCTTCTACGGGTTTGTCTTAAGTCACTCCTTCCTCTAGTTTTAAATGATCAATTAATGAAAATGTTTATTATTGATGTTTTAGGAGCAAATACGAAAAAATAATAAAAAATAAGGTTAAAAAAATGCTATTTGCAATAAAAAGTAAGAAAAATAATGGAAAAGTGTATATGCATCGCAAAAGTTAAAATAACCACTTCACAATTACCGCCATCTTAAATTTTCATAAAATTTTTGTGATTAATGTTGCTATTGTTAATTTTTGAGTTCTAGCTAACACAAAAAACTCACTATTCCCGCCAAACAAGAAAATGCGCCTATTATTATTGTATTGTAAACTGACTGATTGAGGTGAACATGGTTTCCCGGGACCAAGATGAGAGACAGTCTGAGCGTTTCCTCTCTGACACTTTTCGCCCGCGTCTCCCTTTAGTCAGTAAAATACTCTAGGTCAGTTAGGAATATCGCCAGCTATGATTTACGTTTGTAGTTTGTATCCTAATCATTTTTATGCCAATTTACCCTGCGTGGAAAACATGGCTGACCTGTTTCTCGTGATTTCAACCTTAAAATTTTCAAATCCTCATTTCACCAGATGGATTCACAAAATTGTGAGTTAAGAGCGTCTTTCAAAGATGGAGCCACTTAATTGTGTGATATAAGTCCCAAGTAGAATTTTCAATTGCGTAACCTCAGAAGAAGTGCTGTACATGGTGGGTGAGGAGAGGCAGCTTTTAGGTGAGATACGAAGGAGACAGAGGGTATGGATGGAGCGAGTTCTTAGCTGGGAGGGGATGTTGAAAAAGGAGTCGGAGGATAGAATGATAGGTAAACAAGAGAGAGGAGGGAAAATAGTTGGATTTTTAGATAAAATGAAAGGGAATATGGCATTTTTGTGAATTGAAGAGGTAAGTGCTTGAAGGCATGTCAAGCTCCCAGAATGTTTCTAATGTACTCAATGGAAACCTACCTTAATCGATAGAATTTTTATAATAATAACCTGAGATATTTAAGGAGGAGAAATGGCGAGAAATTAATTCTTTGAATTTGAACAGTAATGGTGGATTTAGTGCGTATTGCGATGGAAGAAAACCACTATTATGACAATTGTGGACGCTACACAAAAACTCTTACACTAATTATGAATCTCACGTTTCAATTTCCTTAGGTTTTCTTTTGTCTTCCATTTTCTATTCTTATGATTAAATTCCAAATATAAATACGGCATTTCAAAGGGCAAATAAGAGATTCGCATGATAATAAGTACACCCGCAGAAACAACTCATGGAACTAGTACAGAGGTATTACAAGCCTTGCAAGCTTTTAACTTCCTAGCCATATTAGGAGGGAAACTTCATACCAGAGACACAGGTACAAATGATTGAACAAGCACATGAAACCTGCTTATGTGCAACTAGTAAGCTTTTACTTACCCTTACGGACGATAATTCCACATTTACTTAATAGTGCACCTTTAACTTGTGACCTTTTTGCTTGATAGACGACTTCTACTCGACCATCACATGTTAAACATTTACCTCAAGTGAGAGTCGAACATAGGAAAAAATTCGCAATCCATGATCTTACGATTCCATGTAATAAAGCAAGCATCCAAAAAATGGTGGCAGAGTTGACTAACAATTGGGCTAAAAAAATTTTATTAGACCAACTAAGTTGCAAAAATCAGCTACTTTTTCTTATCCCTTCGTGGAAGTGAACATTTTCTTTTGATCTACTGCTTATTATTTTTCCCAAATTGGGATAACCTCATGTCTGCGATTCCCTGGGAACACGTTTGAATTACGTATATTCTTTTCCCCTTTAAAGTATTTAGAGGAAATTTATTTGATTTATTTTGAATTAGGCAAAAAAATCCCGCTAACGTCAATATGTGTTGATAATGTAAATTAGTGATGAAATTAAAGAAACAAGAGCAAGAAACAGCAGAAATGTAACTTCTCCCATTGAATGTATAGTTATATTCACTGTTCTTAATGGCAATTTTGCAATTTAAGCTCCGAACATGATAAGGACCTTGTGTCGAAAAAGTTTAAGCGCAAGTTTTCCGATATATTTGTGTGTTACCCCAAGAGCTTGTGAGGAAGTATAATTGCATACCGGGATAGTAGCTAAAATTAAATTTAGTCTCAAAACAATAGTATCCACTAATATAGACGCTGTCACTTCAATCTTACGGAATAAGTGAGAAGTCAGAAAATTATTTTCCTAAATATTCACTGGTTTATAGCAAAGCAATGAATGATATTAGTATCAGTAGCTTGTATTTTTCACAAATGTACATTATAAATATGTATATTCAAGTACAAAATTGCATTTGTACTTGGCGTGGTATGGTGTTTCTGAACTTCCTATGAGTTTTTTTATAAACTAACATGGCCATTTTTTAACACTTGGGTGTAATTATAATCGAATGGACCAAGTTTTATGGAACATTGTAATCACACCAACAAAAACACCGAATTTATTTCACAGTAATATAGACTAACAAAGACCTTACCTCCCTAATAAATCTTGGATAGAAAGGAAGAAAAAATTTTATTAAAAAAATGAAAATATGATAAAAAGATACCAGAGCCAGCCACCGAAATGAGTTTTGATGAATCAGGAAGCTGTCCTCCAAGGACCTCATTCTATTTGATAATAAAAAAAGCGCTTCGTCTCAAGTCGGGATAAACAGACTAAAAAAGAAATCTTCACTTCAGCGCTCTGTTTTTATCGGCACCACACGGGAAAATCACGCCATTAGTGCTGTTTAATTTCCTGTGCGGTTCATCTCTTCTCCAATCAGATTGTCCAGTCATAAAGTTCGCGAATGACACAGCGCTTTGGGTGTTCGCTGTGAATCGCTTGTTTCCGTTTAATCGCCGTGATGGGGAACGGCCGTCAAATTAAGAAGCCATTACTACTTCGTGTGTGGCATGAGTCGCTAGTTTTTCTGGTTTTTCCCCCGGCCCGCTAAAAATAAGGAGGTCCAAAACCAGTTCATGTTGGGGAAAAGCAGAAGCATTTACGTGTTTATTACAATCGTGAAATATAAAAAAAATCCATGTATTCGAAATTTCAGAAATTGGAATTTGATTTTATCGAAACATGCATGGTGAAAGCTGAGCCGCCTGCGGTGTTAGACCACCCACGTCTTATTTATTTACATATTAATTATGTGCAGTTCCGAAAATGTAACTTTTGGGAAATCCCCCATCATCATTACATTCAAAAAGGGAATGCAATAGAGCCATGAGGATACTTAAAACTTTTCAATCTCCAAAAGGCATGAGAATTCCAAAATGTCTTAATTAGTGTTTATCAAAGATTTAAATAGAACATAAAAACTATTTTACTTCAACAAGCTATTTTTAAAGCACTGCATGAAACAAGTGACTTTGTACGCAGTCACGCGCATGGGCACAAACTTAAATATACCAAGGATGAAATTCGCCATGAAAAATGTTTAACTTAGCCGGTATTCAAACCCGGATCTCCCTATTGCCGGCCAAGTGTATTAGTCATTTACACCACCAAGCCATTTTCTTAGAGCAAACTTCAGGATGGATTTTACCTTGGGGTTTGAATGGGTGAACATCTTGTTCGCTCACGTATCACAGCGGGGATATAGATCTTCATCTTTAACAGCGAGGTAGTTATAGCCATGTGTTTCTTTGTAACTCTTCCAATTGTCTTAACGTAATCTTAGTCAGTCTAACCTCGCGTGATAATTGTCACGAGTTGCTCTCAGGACATAGTCTGCGAGTCATACTGAATGAAAAGGATATCCTTTCAACTTCCTCCGAACAATGCAATGTGATAGAGGAGTGATTGATATCAATACAAGTCTAAATGATGGACATTGTTTCTTTCGAGGTATGAGATACTCATTTTCACATTACCAAAACACTACCTTCGTCGGTTTAGTCTCGGCAACTATTGGAACACGCACGGCTTTGGACTAACTTGAGGCTTTAGACAGCTTCATATGCTTATCTGCTAACCCATCTCATCCAGTGCTTAATTTCAGCCGGAACTCGCCGAAACGGCGTTCTGGCACATCTCCGGAAAATTGGGTTAAGTCAAAAAAGTCATCAATTTCTTTACATTTGGTAAAACAGGATTCCTCACTGTAACATTCATTACACGTTTGAAAATGTGGCCATTTTACGGGAGGGTCTTATATTTGAAAACCATGGGTGAATAAAACGTGTTGTTATACGTTCTGGTACCTAGATTTTTAAAAATTAAGCACTTTCATTATCCAGAAGGGTAGATTTCCGGGTTCTGCCCGTGTTTTCAATTTGATTGTGACGTTTCACCCACTGTGCTTTAGGCGTTCTCAGGCCAAGCTGGAGCAGAGAGTGCTTCTAGGGTGTCCGATATTTATAAGTACGGTAACGCAAGACGAGCACTTCTAGGCAGGGATGGCAACGGAAACTAAACGTGATTCAAAATCAGTAAAATTTCAATGGTTTCGTTCCCGGGAGCAAAATGTAGAAACGAAACTAAATGGATTTAAACCCGAGGAGCTAAACCCAGGGTAGAAACGAAATCGGAGTCAAAACTACTTCAGTTCGAAAATAAAACTCTGGGACGAAACGAAACGCAGATAATGTTTCGCACCGGAGAGACCACGTGCATCACCTTTGAACGGCTTCATTTAGATTTAGTTTTGATCCACACACCTAGTAGGAGATATGGTTGAATGAAGTAGAGGCTGGGCCTTCCGCCCTTATATGCATGGGGTACTCATATTTTTACAAATAGCACGAGAACGGTGAACGAAAACTGGCCATTCGATTTTTAAAGTCAATGTTTTAACCTCTACACAAGAATGTCAAACGTAATGGGTCGAAACTATTCTCTCTTATACCCCTCTACTCAGCTTTTAGTATCGATACTTAAGTATGAGCAGCGGAGTTAAGTTTACTTTAGTTCCATTCCCGGGAGTAAAGTTTCATCCCGGGTCGAAACTAAACTCCTTTGTGGTTTTAATTTCTTGCGGGAACGAAACTAAACCTAGGCCTCGTATATCCGTTTCCCTTCGGGTCGAATTGAAATATTTTCGTTTCGTTTCACTTGCCATATTTGATTCTAGGCTGTCCTGTATACATATACCTGCAAGATCTTTAGCCTGGCCTGAGGAAGCTTACACCACTGCAGGGGAAACGTCGCCATTCAAATGAGAACGTGGACGGAACCCGGATATCTACCCTACTGCGAACCTGAACGTCGAGATAACTTACATCAGGAACTCTCATATAATTCTCATATATCTAAATCATCTCATATAATTAAAAAATTGGCCGTAGGCCATCAGATAGCCAAATCCAATGCATAATATAAGAGCCTTATTGAAAAAAAGCACGAAAAAAGTGGTGCAGTCAATATAGCCTCAACTCCGAGAATAAGCCGAGGATCGAATGGGAAGTGAACTCCCGTTTGAAGGGATGGTGAGGTGAAAAAAATATCCAATTGTTTCTCCGAAAAAATTAAGACTGGGTACTTCTTTTGCACTTGGCCAGTTTGGTGAAAGTGCTGTGTCATCTTTAATGCCAATTAAAGCTGCCTCAGAATCAGGAGTGTACAAAATTGTATCCGTTAAGAGGACCTGTGCAACTCACACACGGTTAGAAGTTCTCATATCAGGGCCTAGAAACTCATTAAGTGCCTCATTTAATGTGATTAGTCATTTCTGGCCGAGGAACACTTTTTAAAAGAAGGGAAATGATTGGAATTGGTCCAAGAGGCTCTCAGCAAGAAAAAAAAGAGTGGGATTAATTTTGCGCAAGAGATTTGAGATTTATCAACGTGATAAGTACTTTAGCCATGCTAGGTACATTTGTGAGGAGTGGTAGGAATAAAAAAAATGCCCTCTCAATTCCTGTCTCCGTAATATTTACGATCCATTTTCCAAGACAGAAACGTCCTCCGTTCTGGCTGCTCCATGCCCATTTCCAATTCCATTTACATTTTTTCATTCATAAGGACTCATCTCCCCCAACAGTCGCCTTAGTGTTCTACCGGGACGTACATCTCGCCAATATAGCCAATGATAATATAATATAAAATAATAATTTATTTACTACTACATTTTGTCTTTACATCTGAATACCAGATAACAAAGAGAAGGAGCTTTAGGTGGTCTCCAAGATCATAGGATAAGATTTCGGCAGCCATCTAATAAAAAAAAATATATGCCAATAAAACATTTTTAATGCAGTAAATGATGCATAAGTGTTTTAAATAAATAACATCAAAATGAATTTTCCATTATTTCTTATGAGAAAAGCCAGTCTTCATCAAGTCTTAACATTACATTTGGGGATTTATTTTGTTAATTCTAGCGGACATTAAATGAAATAACTTTGGCCCAATGTAAAGAAAAAAGCGTTTATATAATGCTTACTTAGGTCTGTTCGCTACTAAAAATGGCTCACTCCTTAAATTATATTTATACTTATCAAATCCACTCGGCATATTTCCATTTCTGGCAAAAAAACAATTTAAACACTTTCAATAAATACAAATGCCTAAGTGGCAACAACTTTAGGGCCACAAACAACGGAAATGAGTGCTCATAATAATAAGTTGTAGACAATATTACCCTAATTATTTTTTTTACAAAACGAGTGCACACTTAAATGTGCTCATGTGTGCATTGCCCCAGCAGATTATACCATAAGAAAATTTAGAATATACAAGTGCATGATAAATGGTTTTTTTAACCGGAAGTGAAAATTTGTTTCGTAGGTAGTAAAATTTGGTCTAGGCACTTCTAAGGCATAACCATAGAATACAATTGGCTATATGAAATCAGTCTACACCCGATTAAGGCCTGTAAACGATAAAATGCACAGTGGACTTGGGAATAACTTTTATGGAAAATTGCTCTTAACGTTCTGTCTTTCTAGTTGGTATTGCAATTCTAACGAGATTTATCTAAGTATACATTTAGATAAATCTCGTTAGAATTCCAATACCAACTCTACCATAGGCATCTAAGCGGTAATTTCCCTACAGCTACTCCCAGTCTGTCACCATGGCATTTTAAGGACATATAAATAGATATTGGTCAACATTTGCATCTACCACAGCCATAAACATTTCAGGGTAAACATCAACAGGGTAAAATCCAACATTAAAATTTAAACTTTCAATATAACTTATTTCTCGAATATGAGATTTAAGGTGAATTTTGACTATGTTCTGCACCACAAACTCTGAAAATGTCAGGACGAGAGGAAAAAAAGACCAATATTTCCGTAGCGAAAAAAATACCAGCCGAGCGGGACTCAAGCGTCCTCTGAACGACAAAATTTTGAGTTTGATTTTTCTAAATGTGTCTCTCTGGATGGCCGCCAAGAACGAATGAATGTAAAGAGAAATTTTCCGTGAAATTTATTCCCAAGTCCACAGTGCATTTTATCGTTTTCTTGAGTTTTTATTTCTACATCCCATTTTCACAGTTGTGCTTGCTCTTGCTATTTGTTACGCATCCGCCCCAAATTCATAACTTTTTAATGTTTTTGTTTTTTATGACGGTATTCTATCACTTGGGCTCTTACCCATACTCTAATATTACCGAAATAGACCCCCCACGCTATTCCTCACGTACATCACAGATCATCCCTCCCCTGGTTCTCAATAATATGAGAGAACATCGATATAAAATTAGTCTCTTGGTAGCTTTATGTACTCTACACACGTTATTCGGTACACCTTGACCACTTTTAGCAATGCGTGTCATTTTCCAGAGACACCATAGAAAAACTACAACGGTATATCCTCTATAAAATGGCACGGAATTATTAAAATATACCTAGGAGTACCAAATAAGCTGTTTGGAATATACAAAATAATCAGCTCATTAAATTAACCGTGATCAAATTCCCCAAAATTATTTAGGATACAATCGAAGATAGATAATCCGATTTAGGCATTAAAACGATAAAATTCACTGTGAACTTGGGAATAAATGTTATGGAAAATTGATCTATACTTTCTGTCATTTTTGGCAGTATATTGAAATTTTTAGATAGAGTTCAATGGAATTGCAGTATCAACTATAGCATACACATCTAAGAGTTAATAAACACGAGGAGGACCTTCCGTAGCTTCCGTATATTATTACAAGTTGTCATAATTTCTTTCTATCTTCGACCACTTATTTTCTCTGACTAGTCGCTTTTTATTTTCCGTTCAAAGGGGAAAAATTAAGTTTGTTTTTTTTGCAATCTCGCCTTATTCATTAAAATTCTCTTTTCATTTGATGTTGCTCAATTTCCCGCCTTAAATATTCACTGTTAATTTTCAGAGTACTTTTGAATTAGTTAAGAGACAGTTTTTTACATTGAGTGTTTATATGCTAATTGCGCTTTATTTTTACTCCACGTTCTAAAAAATCAACTGCACATTTATCTTAATTAGAAGTCCTTACTAATATCCGTTCCAATTAGTGACGCGTGCAAGATGTTTTCTTTGATTCCAGCTATAATCCCCGGCAAAAGGCTAAAATATCAAAGCCGGTGATAACGTAAATTTGGCGTTAATTTAAATGGAAACCAGCCTCAAGGAACGGGATAACTGATGGCACGGCTGCGATATGCTAAGGAGAGCCAAGTCATTGAATCAATTCTGCGCAGGGCCATTTGTGGGTGAAAACGGTCGTCGGGCATATTCCGTGAGAGAGCAAGCCGGATGACGGATATCGCCTTCGTGTGCGGCAGCGGCGAGCATACATAATACAAGTGGAGATAAATCGTCGTATTTTAATAAAAGAGAGACGGAAGAAATGAGAACCCCTCTCCGTAACACTTTGCCGCGGGCAGAATTTCCAACCCGTAGACACACTGTGAGGACACAAATGATTTCACCCAAGACCGCCACGCTAGCTCGCCGCGTTTCATATTTCTCCAAGGAAATGAGATACTTCCAGAGACGTTTATTTAATGAGTGGAAATTCATTTGGGATATTAATTATATCCTTTGGCAAATAATCATTTTAATTCCGTATATTCATGTATTATTATTGCGAGAAATAGCGGCTGAATTAAGTTATTAGTGCATAAACAGGGAGGTAGATTATGAAGACATTCTTCCCTAAAGAAATTTGTAGAAGCAGGAGACTCAGTAGGTCAGCCGATTTTCATCGCAGGCCGAAATTTTCAGGCCGAAGGAGGAATTGGAATTTCTATATATATGAGACATGGTGACGCTGCTATATTTTTTTTCTTTTCCGTAAAAGAGAAACGAATTTTTTGCGGCTCGTGTTTAGCCCACCTGCATCATGGCCCTAATTTTAAATTTCTGATAACACACAGATTGTACTCGAAGATCATGATCGAAAATAAATTGCGTATACAAAGCACTTTTTTATAATTTGTCCACTGTATAAAATATTTTTTTTAATTGAATGTCTGCCTTATGTGTTTTTGTAAATGAAAATTGTAGTTTGGCTTTCACTCATCCATTGGAAATTAATTATATCCTTTGGCAAATAATCATTTTAATTCCGTATAGTCACGCATTATTATTGTGAGAAATACCAGTAAATTAAGTTATTAGTGCATAAACAGGGTAGCAGATAATGAAGACATTCTTTTCCAAAAGAAATTTCTCGTAGCAGGTGACTCAATAGTAGGGTGGTGCGAAAAAACTCAAGTTCCATATTTCGTGTCGTAATAGTGCGGAAAAGTTGCGATACGTTAGTACAAGAAAAACAAAAAAAGAATTATTAAAATCGGACGTCATCTTCCGATCCCGCAAAGCACCTGGAAAAATGACAAAAATGAAAAAAAAATGTTTTTTTTCGTTGTAAAAAAATTAAATTAAATTAATATCTTTTAACGCTGTAGCAAAAAAATGATTACAAATAGCATAGGTTATTATTTATATATGCATATTTATGGCTTTTAACTGTTATTACCGATCACACAAGATCATTAAAAATGTATAAATTTTGCAATTTCGCCTATTTTTCAGAGTTTTGTAATAATTACTTGAGGATAATTTTTGAGAAGTTTTAATTAGCTCTTTAGATCAAAAATGACAATAAAACTGACCACTAGAATTGAAAGGCAAAATTACACTTTTAAAAAGTCAGCATGTTAACCCTATTGAAACCGAAAGTGAAGATGTTGATGTTTTAAATGACGCAACGCAAAGTTCAACAATCAAAGAGAAATTTGTTGACTAGGAAGATTACATGCCTAGTACATCCAAAAATATAAAAATCATAATGGCAAATGAGGGTAAAATTCCAAAGTACAACTTTTTATTGTGATCAATACGGGGTGTCTCACCGTACAGCTGCTGCTATAGCATCAAGTGCACTTGTAGACATTGGAGTTATAACTGAAGAATATACTTCTAAGTTCATTGACCGATGTAGAATTAAAAGGGAAAAGAAAAATATTATAAGCGATTTAAGCAAATCCATCTTGATTTAGGTGAGCTACACGGTTATACTTTGACGGAAGGGTAGACAATACCATAGTCATAGAAATGATTGAATCGAAGGAGTACTGTCGGACAGTTATAGCGGAACACCATTCTCTAATAAAAGAACCGGATTTTGTGTATTTGAGTTATGTTTCTCCAAGCTCCGGGTCTGCTAAAGATATAGTGGTCTCCATACTATTTTATCTCTCTGATCAAGGAGTATCATTAGAGTTCTTAGAGTTAGTTTGCTGTGATGGCACCAGCATCAACATTAGATGGAAAGGTTGCACTATTAGAAAGCTCGTAAAACACCAATGACACCCAATGCAGTGGGCAGTTGGGTTACTTCATTTCATTGAATAACTTTTGTCATATTTTTCAGTATTTAGATGGTGAAACAAGTGGCCAAAAATCATTTATTGGGCCAATTGGACTAATATGAATGGTTATGGAAAGCTTCCAAACTGCATTTCCAAACAATTGAATGTGAAATTCTACAAGTTGATAGATAAATTTTGAGCAAGGACCTAAGATACCTTATTGACATTAGTCAAGCAATCACAAGTGGCGACTTTCCAAATGACTTAGCAAACCGGGATACTGGACCATTTTCACATGCTAGATGGCTCGTGTGAACAGAGCAAAGGAAACCTCTCGATACATACCTGGATATTAAAAGAAAGTAGTTTTCCCTGTTATTGAACGGAACTCTAACTTTGATCACGAAGAGAATGTATTAATGGCGATGGTTTTTGATTACAGAAGGCACATTAGAGAGCTAGGGCTAAAAAGAGTATTTAAAGCCAGACAGACTTAACCAAAAGGCAAACCTATCGTAAACTTCATTACTCCTACCACGAACTTCGAAATAACTGACCATATAGAATTGATTGACTGGAATGTAGTCAAACTATCTACTCCACCTCTTCCTATGAGAATAATTACTAATGAAGAAATAGCTTCTTTCATTGAATCTGGCGATAAACAAGATTGGGACATTATAACTTCCCATATCAAACGCAAGTAATGGAGCCGTGTGTGAAATTGGTAACAGAGGCATCCCTTAAGCTTTGTGGCTATCGATCCAGAGATGGATTTATTAGGGCTAATTCAAATCAAGGTCCATTATGCCAGACCTTACCACTAAATCGCAGTACAAAGTAGTTTTCAAAAGTTAAAATTTAAAAGAAGGACAAAAAATTTAAATATCGTAGAAGCAGTATCCCTCATTGGATGAATGGAGGGTGTTGGTAGAACTCAAAGTGCAGCCACCTCTCCGCGGTGAGTTCTGGGTTGTTTAAATATTATTAGATCATATATAAACAAAGGAAGAGCTGCATAATCAAACATGTATTTTAGACTAAAATATTACCTTATGTTATTATGACACAACTCTGAAAAACCGGCTAAATTGCAAAATTTATACATTTTTAATGATCTTGTGCGATCGGTAATAACAGTTAAAAGCCATAAATATGCATATATAAATAATAACCTATGTAATTTGCAATCATTTTTTGCTACAGCGTTAAAAGATATTGATTTAATTTAATTTTTTTACAACGAAAAAAAAACAATTTTTTTCATTTTTTCAGGTGCTTTGCGGGATCGGAAGATGACGTCCGATTTTAATAATTCTTCTTTTGTTTTTCTTGTACTAACGTATCGCAACTTTTCCGCACTATTACGACACGAAATATGGAACTTGAGTTTTTTCGCACCACCCTACTCAATAGGTCAGTCAATTTTCATCGCAGGCCGAAATTTTTAGACCAAAGAAGGAATTGGAATTTTTTTATGTTTGAAACATGGTGAGTTGCTATATTTTTTTTATTTTATGTTTATGTTTATTTTATGTTTTATTTTACAAGGAAAACGAATTTTTACGGCACATGCCAAGCCCGCTTAAATCATTCCATTTCCTGATTTTGAACTTCTGATTCCCCAATTGTGTTCGGAGGTCATAATCAAACATAAAATGCGTAAACAAAGATCTTTTTCATAATCTGTCCACTGAATAAAATAAATTATTCATATTTGAATACCTGCTTTATGTGTTTTTGTAAATGAAAATGCTGGATTGGTTCACACTTCACCATTTCAATTCCAAGAATTATTGCGAAATGAATTTGCGTTTCCGCAAGATACAACTGCCATGGTTTTTCACTGATCTCTTATTTGTTGTCACTTTTGAATGCAGCGACGTGAACAGTTATTGAATGGAATACAATGTTGTTCAAAATAATTTAGCCCATTTGTTCCCCTTGAAATTACCAAGAGGAAAGGAGATTACACCTTTTCTATAATTTACTTGTTTGGAAATTCTTTGATCCCGGTTTGACGCATGCGTTATTACTATTGCCTTCTCGATTTTCACCACCTTAGGATCAGTGTAATCTGTTGAAGCTATAAAGGCCAAAAATTTGTGTAACATGTAATGCAAGAATGGAAAGAGAAGACTTTTCAAAAGGATTGAATTATAATTAAAGGTAAATAGAAGAATTAATGATACAATACAAAGTAATACTCTCACTGGGTAATTTATCCGGAATGTTGAAGTATACAGATGATGGTAGAATGAACTGTAAATTTAGAAAAAGAGAGAAAGTGCCCTTAGAACCTTGTGATATGTGAAAAGTAAGAAAATGTGATCCACAAGTGAGGTAACTCTGGATCCCACTGATGATTCATTCTCATCAGATTAAATTTTTTCTTTCCTTTATAGTTCAAATTTTCTCGAATATATATTTTTCATAGCTGGTACTCTAAAGCATTTTCCCTGCTAGGGCTCACATTTCTTATTCTGGATGTGAAATCATGAGATTTTTCCACCAAATACGTTCTTCCTACCAGCTACTCCCTCATTAGCGATTCATTTATGACTAATGCAGGTGTCTTTAATATTTTTATATCCTTTATTCATGCGGATTGCAGAGCATGCAACTGTAGCATTGTTAAAGGGGTTATTGTCTTGAAAAATCTAAATTAAAAAAATCAATGCAGAGGCATTTTTGTCAATTGAAACGGAATCAGTGAACCACCAGTCATTTAACCAAATTCACGTTAACTAGCACTATCATGGGTCATGCTGATCAATTTCAGCCTTTCGTCATCACTGTTCGAGTTGTAACCGTTGGTAGAGGTGCTCCTAGAATTTTCAGTAATTTTGATCCTACCGAAGCCTTTGATTTTTCAATAAGTCACCGAAATTTTATTTCTTTACGGAGAATCTCATTCTCTGAATATTTAATATATAACTATATTGAATGGTGAATATGAAAACGCTCCAAATGGCCTCGAAAAATTCCGAGGAAGTGCTATTTATATTTGAACAAATCAAATATTTAGGCTAAAAAAGAGAGCTATTATGTTTGTCAGATTTTATGCGTGGGAATATATATCTTCACAAAAAAGATATATCGCTTCCTAGGCATTCTTTTGAAATATTCAAGCATCATCAGTGAAAAAATTTATTTGAATTATAGATATATTTATTATGTACAACCGTTCTCCAATGCAGTGCTCCAATGTCTAATCACCTTTTACATATATCCGTAAATACTTCATGGAATCTGTACCCCATCCATTCGCTAAATTGCCTAAATTCCTACTACTATGTTTTCAATGACATGATGATGGAAAATGTAAATTAGTAACAAAATGTTTCAATCAAAGTGCTTGTTCTTTCAAATATCACGGATATTCATGCTGATTTGTGGAGATATATGCCATTTTCCTATATTTTTATTGCTTGCATATGCCTTTACGTGAAGAGTTTTGTAATGAAGCTGCTTCAGAGGGAAATTTTTCAGTACTTCACCGTGTTCATGAGGCTTATTCCCTAGAAGGAAATGCCAATTAGTGTCTGGAAAAATATGTTCTATATAATGAGAAAGAATTCAGGGGAAAATAATGAGATGTGCCATTGGTACCAAAAATATGGTACTTGATGTTGGAAAGTATAATGATTGGAGGAGAGGAATTCAAGACTATGATATTAAGATGCACTGAAGCTGTACAAAAGAGGTAAAAGCTGACTACCAGAATATGTTCTCAATTTGTCGATAAATTAATGAATAATTTCATGAAAAAATGTGATCTCCACGGGTTCAATTGAAATGAAAGGGCATGCGGATTTGGCTTCAGTCTGGAGCAATTAATTTGTGGGTGGGCAACAAGCCGACAATAGGCCCATTTCAAAGTACGCCGCGTAGCGTATTTAGCACGGATACGAGAGTGATTTCCGTTTAATTTCCAATGAGTGCACTATCAAATATTGTGATTTATTTGGCTGGTACAAACAATTCAACTAAGATACTTTTTTGACATGTTCAACTTTTTAGTGCAAAATACCAAGGCCTGTTCACGAATCCCACGTGTAAGTGGGAAATATCAATTTTGTGGATAGATAAATGTGGCTAATTTATCAAAAAATGGACCAGAAATGTAATTAGAGGCAAATATTCGGCGAAAAACGTTATGGGAAATTTTTAATATATATTTGTTAATTACAGAAACTAGAGAAATTAAAAGAAGGACTTTGATATAAGCATTGTAATATAAGCATTATCCATCCGAATGAGAGGAGCACTAAAGATTTTGCAAAATATTAACAGTATTCACTATGTAACGAATTAAAAAGAACTGAGGGCTACATTTTTATAAACATTTATCGATATCAACTACAAAACCTCAATATATTCACAATTACGTCCGTAATGAACTTGGGACTTCCCGCGGTCAAGGACATAATTGGAAGCACGTTGAAATATTTAGGGTATTAATATCTTGGTGTACTCCAAAATTCTACACGTTAGTGGAAAATATCAAATCTGTGGCTAGAGAAATATAGCTAATTTTTCTGGCTGGCCGGAAACGTAATTAGAGGCTAATACTTGGCTTAAGTCATTATGAGAATAAAGTGAGGAGTTATTAGTTATTTCCAGGAACTGGAAAATTTATAAGAGTATTATTGGCTGGGTAAGATGGAAGCATTCTATCCAGCTGCATGAAAGGACTACTAAGTGCATTTGCAAAATAAAAACGGGATCCACTGGACAACGAAGTATGAAAAACAGATGGTTAAAATGATATAAAATTTATTCATACCAAGCAGAAAACTTCACCATATTCACAATTACGCTCGTATAGAACTTTGTACCATCCACTCTCAAGGACATAATTGGAAGACCGTAGAAAGTTTTTAGTGCGAAATATCTATGTATGTTCCCAAATTCCACAAATTGATGGGAAATATCAATTAGAGGCTAGGCTAATTTTTTCATTAATAGTCCAGAAACGTAGTTCTAAGCAAAGTTGAGTCGGCACAATACGTTACGGGGTATACTTGAGGAGTGATAAGTTAAATGCTGAAGCTAGAGAAATTAGGAGAAGGATTTTTACTGAGTTAGAAAGATTTATTCTAACCATCTGCATGAAACGAGACTAAAAATTTTGCAACAATAGTAATAAGATTCACGAGATATCGCGAACTAGTTATTTGAATAGATATGGATAGATAGTACAGAAATAGAATACTATAACTAGAAAAGATTTTCACCAATTACTAACCGGATAGTTAAAATGTTAAAAATAAATCATCTTAAACAACCAGAAAACATCTCTATATTCACAATTACATGCAGTGAACGGGACTTCCCGCAGTCAAGGATATAATTGGAAGCACCGTCGGGGAAATCCACCATCTATGACTGGCAATGATTCGCAAATTTGGTTTTGACTCCAGACAATAAGTTTGTATGCGCTCCTCACAATAGGAAGCGTATTGTATTAATCGCGAATGCGAGTCTTTCCGTTTTCCATTGGGGGCACCAAATATTGTGAGTGCTTTGGTTGGTACGATTAATTTAGCCAACGCCATATTTTTGTCATGCTGAAAATCTGTAGAGCAAAAATTTTTTTTTATTTCCGAAACCCACACGTTAGTGGGAAATATCTTTTCTGTAGCTAGATCAATTTGGCTAAATTATCCAAAATAGGGTAGAAAAGTAATTAGGAAGAAATACTTGGCGAAAAACGTTGTAAATATGGAAATAAACTGAATTGGGAATTAGAGACGTGGGAATTTGAGAAGCTGGGGAAATTTGAAGAAGGATTTTGACTGTTAGAAAGAAATATTCTCTCCATCCGCATGAAAGTAGCACTAAGGATGTTGCAAAATATTAATATGACCTCTAGATACAGTGAACTAGATACTATAGAGAATACAGAACTAGAATGCTAGAACTAGAATAGATATTCACTAGTTACTAACCGGATGGCTAAAATGTTAAACAAATTTATCCATAGCAACCTGAAAACTTCACCATATTCACAATTACTTTCATACAGAGCGCGGGACATCCCGCTGTCAGGGATATAATTGGAAACACCGCCGGGGAATCCGCCATTGATATGATTGGCAATGATTCGCAAATTTGGCTTTGGCTCGAGACAATACGTTTGTGGCTGGGCAATTGGCCCTCCGTAATCCCGCTTCAAAAAGTAAATCTTGTATCGTATTAAGCGCTGACACGAGACTTATCACCGCTCCCTCCAACCGCCGCATCATTCCCCACTTGTCTCGACCAAGAGCTGCTTTGATTGAAACCCTTTCCGCCCGGTCCCCCCATGACCCCCGCTCCTCTCAGACGGAGCAGAGCCGGTTCCCCGCGCGAAGAATCCGGATCCGGGTTATGAGGTAATGGAACGATACAACGCCCACTCAGTCGCATCAAATTGGACCGAGCACCTCCGGAGGATTTCGGGGAAGTTCTTCCGCGGGATTATTTTTTTGCGAGGTGAAATCGGCGGTCCATGTTCCGATGGGTTGGTGTTCGAGGAAGAGGGATCAATTTGTATCGGGGAGGGGAGAGCGAAAAATATTTTGCATAGACTGCGAGTATTTCCACCGGATGGGAACTTAGACGGCTTTCCATCCACTCCTAGCTCATGATAATCCTTTTAACTAGCCATTAATCCAGTTACAATTGAAAATTAACATGATGAAGATTGATAATTTTAACGTGTACTTTTGTTACATATAATTAAGCTGACGACATTAATGATATCCATAAAATTCAAAGCTAAATTCAATAGCATAAGCCTCAGCCTTTTTCCGTAAGGAATTGTACGACACTGGTGCTAAGTAGATGGTCTTATTTCATCTAAGAAAAAATTAATGAACTCATTAATGCATTTGTTGTGGAATAAGTTGTAGTATCCAAGCATGTGTTCTGGTTAGGGTAAATTTGATGACACTTACTAACTTTTTCTGTGGCATGTAATGGAAACCCTGGCAATTGGGGCGATGAATATCATTGAGAAAGTAAATCCTGATTAGCATTTTAACACGCTCTGGATTGCTGAATACATGAAGAGTATTTAATGTACAATATTTGTATTTTATAGAAAATATTAATACAAGAGGAACGGAATAATAGAGGGAAAGTCAATATTTATCAGCAATTTAGTTACTATATCTCTATTTATTTTTATAGTAATTTCATTTTACGTTGATGACGCATGCTTTGTTTATTTGTTGTTATGTCTTTGCAAGTTTTGAACTGCTAGGTTAGTTTAGTAATCGATGTCGTGTTGTAAGTCATGGTTGCTCCACTTCCCATTTTCATCAATGAAGATCATCGTTCAGCGATCCGTTTTTTTGGTCTAAAGGCGTTTTAAGGGTCACAATGCATGGAAAAGAGGCATGCACAGACGAGTAATAATTGAAAAAGTGGCACATGGTCTGCAAGTTAGTCACGATTCTGCCTACATATTTTATATAAAATTCGCTGGCAGTATTGCTGTATTATTCATATAAAATTTAATAACTACAATGCGGATTATAATTGATATAACCTCGTAGATAATATAGTTTTAGCCACTAAAGAGTTTTTCCTTTCAAGTCCGTAGAGAAATACCAAGCTTGATGAGATCAGTATGAAGACCTGAGATCAGGATCATCTAAAATTTGAAAACAGGGCTAGCTTATTCATCATTGCTCCGCTACCTCGAACATAGGATAGACACTAAATCAACTTATATATTACTCGTATATGAGAACAGGATACAACTACGACGGAAGATGAGAGCCATCATTTGGATTTTTTTTGTCTGTTCCAAGCATTCCTGGTTCGATTATCCCATTCCTACAAATTTATCAAGAAGCCATAAGGCATTGTAAGCATACTTTTCTATTGCCTATCATTACTAATCAAGTAATTTCGTATAAAATGGTAAGAAAATATATGTCCACTAAAAGTCAGGGATGGCTGGTGAAACAAAACGAAAATATTTCGTTTCCACCCGGAGGAGAACGAAAATACGAGGCCTAGGTTTAGTTTCGTTCCCGTACAAAATTAAAATCACCAAGGAGTTTAGTTTCGATCAGGGACGAAAATTTACTCCCAGGAGCGAAACTAAATTGATCGAAACTCCATCGCTCATAGTTAAGCTGCGATCCCAGAAGTTGAGTGGAGGGAGATAAGAGGGAATAGTTTCGAACCATTACGTTTGAAATTCTTGTGTAGAGGTTAAAACATTAAGCTTAACAATCGAACGGCCAGTATGCGTTCACCGTTCTCCTGTTAGTGGTAAAAATATGAGTACCCCATGCATATAATGGCGGCAGGCCGAGCCTCTACTTCATTCAACCATATTTCGTACTCGGTGTGTGGGTCGAAACTAAACCGTTCAAAGGTGAAGCACGTGGTCCCTCTGGTACGAATCTGCCTTCCGTTTCGTGCCAGATTTTACTTTAGTTTATATAATTTTTGTTTTTTTTTCCGACGAACAGTTGCAGTAAAGTTTTCCCGGGTTTCGCACCGGGTCATGTCCTCCATTTCTCCTTCCAACGCTTCGATGGACAACTTGCCCATCGTCTTCAGGGATTCAGGAATCCAACACCAATCCTCAAAATCTCGGGGTATATATACAGAATTATGTGGGTGAGGGCGGTTCAGCGTCGCCTGATTGGCTGCCAGTCCCCTCGTATTTTTAGGAGGTGGTCCCATGTATGGCTTAAATTATAGCCGCAGTCTCTGTTGATGTTATTGCTGTTTATTCGAATCTGAATGCATTCTTTTACTACGCGGTCCCAGTATCCATGAGATCGGCAGAGAGGCTTCGCTTCTTCCCAGTGAATCATGTGATTCTCGAGGATGCTGTGCTCAGCCACTGCCGATTTTTCCGTTTGTCCTAATCTTAAGTGTCTCCGATGCTCTTTCAATCTGGTCTCATTAGTGCGGCCCGTCTCACCAATGTAGGTTTTTCCGCATTCACATGGTATAGCGTACACTCCAGCAATTTTTAGCCCGGTTGGGTCCTTTGCCTTCACAAGTTGATCTCGTAATTTTGGTGGAGGCAAGTGAATGGTGTGGATAAGAAACCTCTTCAGGATTCTAGAAATTTTCCCTGATATGGTGGAAATATATGGGATAATATATAAATAATTTACTTTAGTTTCAACCCGAATTATTTTTGACTCCGATTCCGTTTCGACCCTGTTTTTAGTTCCCGGGGTTTAAATCCATTTCGTTTCTACTACACTTCGCTCCTGGGAACGAAACTCATGAAATTGTACTGGCTTTGACTTGTTTTGACTGGCCTTGACTGGCTTTATTTAGATTCTATTGCCATCCCCACTAATAGTATGAATATGCGTTTATCTTAGGGTGCATTTTTAATCGCTAAATGATTTTGACTGTGAAATGAGATTTAGTCATTACCAAGTGTCAGTTTTTTTAATGTTATTAAATATAAAGGTTAAGCCAGCTTTTGTCTCTTACGCTACCAAAGTTAAGTTAATATTCATGCAAAACCTACTTCTGACCTATTGATTGAATATTTAAATACATTTTCTGGGATTCTGGTTGATTTAATAATATAGGCGGAAATTTTAAAATATTTTGATAATGAATTTATATAGATATTTTCAGTATGATGAATCACAACGCATATCCATGCCAATGGAAAGAAAAGTGAACTTTCATTTCATACACTATCAGTAATCAAATCTTTTTAAAAAAAACCCTGCTATGCACCTTAAGGAGTGGTTATACTCAAATAATTTATAAAAACTTTTCTACGCGCTGAAAATAAAACAAAGTTCAAATATGCTCTTAACCACGAGTATATCGATTATTCAGTAACAAGATTCCACAGAGAGCTAAAAATTCTGTATCTTAATCTATCCAAACATCTCCAAATCAGAAAGACTCTATCTCACATTTTCACAAAAAGCATAACAAATGAGATAGCACTGTTTGCGGTATTTCCACTAGTATATTTTTAATTTCTGGTAATAACTTTGTTCCTGCGATGTTACAGTTGACTAATAGAAGACGAATGGGCGGCAATTTTGGCATGAAGATGTTAGAAGGCATGAAAGGCGCTGAGTGAAATTTCTAATCATATGCGTCCCTTCTTGTGATTATGTTCGATATCTGATGCTCACGAGATTAACAAGTATGTCGACGATTATATCACTCCATTAGCAATAGAGATTAGTTTTTCCATTTCAGTCAATTCTTCATTCCGTTGCACATTGAAGTTATTCAGCTAATTTTCTCATCAGCAAACGATTGCCGCATATTCATCAAGTGAATTGACTATTACCATGACCTCAAACGTGAAGATTGCGTTCCCTAAAAATTTTCAATTAAAGTGTAATCACATGAAAAATAAAATTACCTGGGAACGAATTAAGGTCGAATAAAAAGTTCTCCAGCTTTTGCGAATACTTTTTGCTCTCTTCCGTTGATTGCTAACGAGAGAGAATAGAAATGCCAGTGTCACTAAGAAGGTGAAAACATTTTTTTGATGGCCCCAGTTCAGTCCTGCAGCAATTTCTTGAGATACTGATGATGATTAGGGCCTTGAGACGTATGATTTTACTCCGTGAAAGAGCTCATGTTTTTTTCTCCAGATTCCGATGAAGTTATTGTAATGCACCATGGTGTAAATTCATTTTGGCTTTTGTTTTTTTAGCACTTGGAAAATGCATTAGCATTTAGGTCACACCGCATAAGCAAGTGTATTTTGAAGTCCAAAGACTTTTTCCAAGATAGAAAAAAATCATTCTTCCAAATTACCAATCCCATATAGAAGTTATAATTTTAATTTGTCTCAAAAGACGTTGTTACCTTTAAAACTCCCTCTTCTCGTTTGCGCTCTCTAATTTTTCAACGAGTTTATTCAAATGTGCGGATGCGGATGCCCGAAGTGTTCAATACTAGGACCGCGGATGCATAATATACCCACAATCTATATAGGTAACTGTAACTTTAGTGGGACAAAAATGTTCCATTGGTAATTTCAGTCGTTCCTTGCATTACCCTAGCAGTTTTAGGAATTAGGAATTTTATTTATCTATAAGGACCAAATATTTAAAATAGTATCGCCGATTTTAACTTTATTAATAGCCGTAAAATATTATATATTTACATCTTTCCTTCTAAAATTTAAATGAGAAATTCTTTTTTCTTGCAAATTGCATGTACATCATTTTTTGTGGCCCTAAATTTGGGCTAATATCTTAATGGAGGAATTTTTACATAGTGGTAAATATAAACCAATAGTTCTTATGCGAATTCTAATTGTGAAGGAAGGGAGAATTCAGCGAAATTTTTAAGGCAAAATGATTGATGATTAACGGTGACGATGGAAGAAACTTATAATGGAATGTACGTAGGCTATTCATTTATAATTCATATTAACATGCATTACTCTTACCATAATGATACATTTTCAATAAATATATAACATTTCCATACTACCGGGGTGCACGAAAACACTTCCAATGGTCGTTGAAGATATTGATTGTATCCTTTGTAGGCCTTCGTCTATAAACGGTCGCGTGTGTAGCTGCACTGATTCTAGAAAAATATGGACTGTGAAATAACGATTTTCAAGGGGGTACTCCTTTGTATTTCGATCCCATAAGAGTCATGATAATATCTTGAGATCTTTGAAGGCATTAGACTGATACGCTGGTTGAACTTCGGGTTGCGCAGCCAAAACTTACTAAATATTTTATGAAATTCCGGGGCTAAAGGACATTCAACAATAGCGAAAATTCTTTTTCCTTACGTTTCTAGACTGATTTTCCGTGAAATTTGGAGATCCAGATAAAAGCATTATTTTCTCTTCCTCATGGCAAAATATCATAAGTGACCTGAATTCGGGCAATCCTGAGAATTCATAGTTGACTCGAATCCTACTTTCAATTATACTTTGATGAATACCAATTTTAACCAACTTATTGATGCCATTCACCTTGATGAATTGATTTCACTCATGAATTCCCAATATTTGCGAAAACATTTACAACTAAAATGCTAGCTCATAATTGAATATCCCGCAATAAAATGGAGGAAGCGTAATTCCAATCTTCAAATTTTGTAGCATGTAATGTTACAAAGTGTGAAGATAGTTCATGTAATGTTACAAACTGTTGAGTGAAGAGCCTTATTTGTCTAAATCGTTGAAATTAATTGAAGATGAAATCTAATTTACGATGAGGAATGGTCAGCTCTAGCGTCCAATATTAATGTTGTTTTTCCGAAATGGTGCATAAATGTCCCATTAGCTGATTAAGGGTAATCTTTTATTTTCATCAACTAATGGTCTAATTGTTACAATTCTTCTTAAATAATAGTGCATTAAAATTACTTGGAATTCATCGAAACCCACAAAACTACAAAAAATATTACAGGAAAGAAAACAGTTTGAAATTCCAAATTGAACAAAAACATTTCTATGCGCATTTATATTGTTACGAAGACACTTATATGCTTTATGCGCCTGGAATTTTTATCCAACCCGTGGTGTTCCTTTCCTCAATAATAGTTTGCTTTTGCTTAGGAGATCCATTGCGACTAAAAAACTCAAAATAAATATTTTTTTTCATCTATTGTTACAAAAATATTTCTTTCGTCGATGCGATCCATTGGTGTTCAAAATAAAAATAATGGGATACAAAATGCGAGTTCAATGAATATTTTTTATCCTGCCTTTTACCTAAATTTTTTGTCTAAAATTTTTGTTGTAGGTCGGTGAAATACACACATTTAAATGACCATAATTTGTACTCTTCAGGAAAATTAAATCCCCTTCGTTTCTCAAAGAAATATCGTATTGAACTCGCTTCGTGATCAGCTTCATGTCATACAGCTGCAAATCCCCACTTAGTATTTCTCTCACGCTACGATTTCCAATATTCCATCATTAAATCCCGAGGCCTTCATTTACCGTATGCGTGTCTGCTATATATGCCTATAATTCAAAAGTCGTCCTCATAAAGCACTTACGTTCGCTCTAATTTCTTTTCTTCTAGGATTAGCGGGCATACCCTTTGCTCTCCTGCATTTTTTTCAATATTTCTTGAGAGTAACTTCCCCCACACCTGTCTGGACAGTTACATAAGACATACTCTTAAAATTGAATGTGATTGGCTTTTGCAAAACACTTCCCCACGAACGTATAATTCTCACTTTATTGACGCTGATGGAGCATATTAGTTGTTCTAATCTTAAGTCATTATCTTGAAATTCCCAACCTACGTAGAGTGTTATGTCTTCAATTTTGGCGAGCTATCGTATTGGAACCGTGAATTTATGGCTATATAAATTAATTTTTCCTTCTCACATTCCACAAATTCTTTGATTTGGTAAACTCTGATTTGGTAAACTCCGTCCGTTTTCAACAGTCTTGAGTCATTCACAAATACCTGTGGCTACAAGTTTTAAAACTAGTCCAGGTTTGCCAAATTATAAGTAGCTGTGTTGAATTTACAAAGTTTGAATATATTTATTCCGCTATGAAGAGTATTAAAAGCCCTCAAAAACCAACATCTGTATCCATTGATAGCTGAGGCAGTATCCTCAGTCCACCCCCATCTCTCCCACAAGTAGGGTTGGACGCACTCTCTCCAACCACCCCCGCTGACACCTAAAAATTCCTCCGGATCCATGGTTTTCTTGAATTTTCCACACCTGCCAAATCTTTAACTCTTAACGGGAGCATCCCTAGGATTTCAAGTATGAAGAATGCATGAATTTTTCGCCTCGGATAACCAACCACCCGTTCATTGAAGAATATCTTAGGTACATTCATGCACAACTATTTTTTATCACTACTTCCGCAGTTACTTTTTGTATAAGTTTGTAATTGTGAAAGGGTGTAGAAAATAGGTGGGTGTGGAAAATTTGTGTAGGTGTAGAAAAATTGTTTGTGGGAGTGTGTTGGCAAGGAAATACCCGAGGTGGTGGCGGGTACAATATAGGTAGGTAAAGGGGTATGTAAGTTACTGCTACCGACCGATGGGTAAATCTGAACACCTAATATAAAAAAGATTTTTTTACCTCTCGTTTTATGATTTTTTTTCCAAGATGGGACTGTATGGAAGATTTTATTTTTTAATGTAGGGATTATTGAATCTAAAATACGGCATAGGGGAGATGGTTTTTTATCGCGAAATTTGTTGAACTCCGAGCCTTTTGGACTAAAAGCTAATTGAACCATTAACCATTCATGAATGCGGAACGAGGACTCCATTCTGACGATCTATAGACAACAGTGAAGACGCAAAAATCACGTGGTACCCTCTCCTTGGAGTCAACCCTTCCCCTCCCATTATTAGTCCTTAAGAAATGACCCTCTCTCCCACAACACTCAGCATTCCTACTTTCTGACAATAAACCCCCAACCTTATCCATCTCCCCCATTACCAAAATACATGCTTAAGGACGAGCTTAGTATTGAGGCCGTTTTACACGGTATACGCAATTGCGCAATCTGACGTACGTGCGAAGGCGCAATCGAAATTTCGTCATGTAAAGCGGTGAATTGCTAGAACACATGCAAGAAAGCGTGGATACGAGACGACAAAATAGCCCCTGTTCTACTTTCATTCGTGCATTCGCGCAATTCAACGCCATTTTATAAATTAATGCAGCTTTAACCTGCGCAATTCCGTGCCCCGTGTAAAACGGCATTTACACAATGCACTTGAGAATTCGGTTACCTCAAAACGCGTTGTGTGGCAACAAATTTTGCGAAAATATTTTTCAATGTCTCTTTCAATGTCCCCTTGGCTTTCACAACCAGGGGAGGACCCAACCCCTCCCCTTTCACTCTCCCAACCTCACCCTACCCTTACAGCTTCTCCCAACTCCTGGTTTATATGTGCCGGTATTGAAGATGATTAATCAATATACTCATCGCCTGAGGATGACATGGAGCGTCAAAACCATGGTAGTGATCTAATAAATATTTTATGTGGAAAAATATAGTTTAGTTTCATTCGATTTCAATGTCTCATTTTGTTGGTACCACGGAAAGTAGGCCTTTGGTTACATTTTCGTACATTTCAAATACATCAATAACATCTCAATGTTTCGTGTATTAGAAGGTTTTTGATATGCAATCAATTCATCGTTTAAACCTTTGCCAGTGCTAGAACATGGTAGTGAAACATTTTTTGTGCTATGTCATCGAGTCAACGTTTTCCGACCGATTCTGCTCGCTGCATCGAGGGTATTTGGTGAGAGAGAAAAATTTTATTCATATTTATAGAATATCTCTTCCAGGGGGTGTGGCTAAAATTATATAAGGTCTCTATACCTTCTGGTACAGATATCCTATTAATATGGATGAAAATTTCCAGCCTCACCAGATTCCCTTGATACTAGTGATGGGCACTGTGCGAGTGAATCAGTTCAAATGTGCGACACAACAGATCTGTGGCGCGAGAGAGTCTATTTGGTGAGTTTATTTACTCTCTCCTGCATGTTCCATGTATCGTGAATGAAAAATGGTGAATGATGCTCTTGTAAAAGTTTTCGGCAACGGCAAATTTATGAGAATAAAAATGAAAATTTGTTCTAACACAAACGACTAAGATTAATCGAGAAAATTAACTCTGAATTTTTAACATGGTCATGTAGTTTCGGTGAAATTAGTCTGTTACAATAGAATTTTTACATTGTCGTCGTCCCTAAGCACAGAAGACGAAATACATTTTCCGTTTTCCATGAAAGATATAGCGCATCGGCAGAAATGGTTCCTCAGTCATATCACCCGTTAAACATTGTGACTATGCAATACGTGATTGATTTGAAATACATTTTTTCAAAATGTGATCTAGGAAATGTTGCATTTTAAATGTTCGCTCAGAAATCCCCCCCTCTTCCCCTTTCTTCCACTCCCGCCTTCCCTTTCCTCTCAACACAGAAGCGCTTTGCTGAGTCGCACTGTGCGAGCGGCTCTCAGAAGTGTGCTGTGAGCGGTGAGGCAGTTCTAAAAAAAAGAGTCGTTTTTGCCATCACTACTTGATACGGTGACCACCATCGGTCGGGAAACGTTGTGGCCGCCAAAAATTTGACAAGGCTATATAGCCCAAAACGATTTTAGCAACTATGCAGTAAAAGGTAACAAAAATCTATTCTACGCGCTCAGAAAATTTCAAAGTGATGTCTAAAGCTTTGTTAAAGTTATATAAATACAACAGAGTACGAAATTAAATCATTCGCTCGTAAAGGGATAGTTTTGTTATAAAATTCTTTTTTTTGAAATGCAAGCAAAAGTTTTTAAAAAATCGGCGGACCACATTCAGAAAAGTTCAAACTGATAGCTAGAGTAAGCATTATGACGATAGGCATATCAAGTAATATGCCATAAAAAAGGAAAGAATACAATATTTTGAGAGGGAGTGATGTGTTACCTTAACTCCTACACTGGTCGAGGCGATCATCATGTAATAAAAAGCAATGTTTTTGAAATTCAAGCAAAATTTAACAAAAATCAACTAAACACATTCAGAAAATTTCAAAGTATTAATTTTTGTTGCAATAATAATATATCATAATTATAAAACAATAATATTATATATAATAAAATACAAAATAGTGAAATATTGTGAGTATAATAATAATAATAAATGAGTTGCAATAGGTTGTATTCCTCCTTTTTTCATGACATTTTACTTGCCATGCATAATGACATATCAGCTTACTCTAGCTATCACTTTGAAATTTATGAGTGTGCGCAGAGGAATTTTGATAACTTTCGCTTGTATGTCCAAAACTCATCAGTATGACAATATGCATAGCAAGTAAAATGCCATGAAAATGGAAAGAATACGACCGGTAGAGCTGGAGTGATGATTTCCCTTAACTCCTTCGCTGGTCGACGCGATAATTGTGTCATAAAAAGCAAAGGCACGTTCTGGAGCAATTTTGTTCCCGTCTCTCCGCGCTGTCCACTTGGAATGCGATTGTGATCGTGTAGATCGCTCGACCTTCCCCGCCGAGCGCGTCACCCAAGGCCGATAGTCTCAGCTGCTAGGATCCCCTACCGAGTGGAATTTCCTATGATCTGTATAATGCACTCAACACACCTGTTCCCTCCCCCGCGAAATAATTCCGTTATTCCAAGGCAAGAAGCATATTTCGAAAATCGATCCAGATTCCGCATTCTGGCTGCTGTGTCGCGCTAAAAGCGACAATCACGTTCTCCGAAAGCGATGACTTCGATGTTCGGAAATAGAGATAGCAAGTCATCGATTTCTTGCACCTTAGTCCACTTAACGGAATAGTCACAGAGACACGTTAGTGAGTGTAATTCTTTGAAACTTCGACAGGTATATACGGCAGGTGGAATTTAATGTCACTACAGTTCCGGGAGGCAGTGCTCTTTGCTGAAAAAAATTTAATTATTTCAATACATTGTTCGATTGGATGAATATCATTCCGTGTGGTTTGAAATAAGTATTTTAAACTTATCTAAATATGAAATTGACGTCATCAAACATTTTTTTCATTTGCCATTTCTTTGAATGATGACAATGCTATCATTAAGTGCATTATATTTTACCATTTTCGTTTTAATATCCTATTTCAACCCTTTCGGTCACCATGTCCATAAAAATAGAAATGACCTCTAGGGGATTCTCACTCCCTCATCAGTACATCTTCCCATAATAACGAACATAGATAACAAAGGTAACGGCATAAAAGACAGGCAAACGTTTTCACATAATTCTTTATTAAGACTAACTATCAATTAAAATTTATACCAATTGCGAGAAAAAATGTCTTACAGAAAGGGTTGAACAAGTATTTTTACAAGAAAAAAATCTCCCAAAGAAAAGCTTGCAAGAAGATAAACTTTCGAATTTTCTACTTTGTTTTTCTTTCAAATATATTTAATATCTATGAAGTATTCTAGGATTTATACATGTGTTGGATATGTGACTGTAAACAGGGCCTTAAAAAAATCAAACATATTGTAAAAGTCTCCTGCTCCGACAAAACAATGCGTGAGAGAATCCAAAAGATGAAATCTCCCCTTACTTTTTGTGATCCCCAAATTAGTACTACATATTAAATCCATCACGAGGGCTAAATCATAAAACTCCTATCAAATTTAAACGCCATGATCGGAGAAAGAAAGCCACCATTAATGTGGAAGAATCGATGGCATGCTCTCACGATCAATTTTAATGCCACGATTCAAATTTTCTTATTATTTCTTACAGCAAATCTATGATTGAAACAGATGTTTCCAATTGTGGTTTATAAGAGAAGGCGATTACAGCAATGCGTATACAAAAAAATCATCTACTCCTGAAAGCAGGATTCTGCGTCCCCTAATATGTTTCAATAGAAATATTTTACGAGGAATAATATGACTATCCCCTCCCCATTACGTTGAAAAGGGCATTTAAGCCACCATTTCTAGTCATCTATCCGGTCTATTAGGGGGCACTTTACATGTCCAAGAGGTGAGATCAAAGGTCAGAATATCTCCGTAGCTTCCTAAAGACCTGACTTTGTAACGCGGGTGGATCTATATAACGTATCTACAAAATAATCAAGCGAGAAAGAATTTAATCAGGCTAGTGATTTTTTTGTTTCCGGTTCGATTCGAACCTCATAATTTCAATATTATAGCATACCTAGACAGGGATCTTCATTTCATGTCTTACATGGACGCCAAAAGTTTATCAATTCCTAGACAAAGTTTACTTCAGCCACAGTGTCGGTGAAAAAAGTACTCGTAATATAGAAATATACCAGGGTCATATATCATTTCATTATATAACAGGCTCTCATTTCCCGGTGTTTGCTGAGGAAATGAAGTTATATTATCGAAAAGTTTTAGATAGATAACGTTTTTTTGGTTGTTTTATATTTTGTATGCTCTCCATTTACCTTATTGACTGGATAACATTTTTGTAATAAAAAATTCCTTTCCGAGAAGTTTAAGTCTTCTTACAAGGAGTTTTTAGAAAAGAAATTTTCGAATTAACTATCCCGGAGATATAATTAAATCGTATTACTTTATCCTTGTTATTATTAAAATAACATTTAGTGAAAATCACTGCTGCTATAGTTATCTTTCATCATTGACAAAAGAGAGGGATTTTTTTCAGAGAAATCCAGCGTATAACTAAGTGCTTTTGTAAACTATAGCCGCCGATGCACGGATCTAGAATAACTGATATTTCTGAATCACCCTATACTCTCTCTATAACCATATAGTTCTCCTATAGTAGTTCTCCATACTCTATTTCTATCCTCGGATAACTTTCTCCTAATAATGTTATCCTGCCTTGTTATCGTTGCTTTAGCATTTCTCAAATTTTTTTTCACCAATCATTTCCTAGGAAAATTCATGTCATTTTATCTTCTATCTTTCTGTGCCACATCAAAATCGTGGTAATAATGCCTTCCTCCTAATCTAGTTGGACGCGTTTTTTTTGCTGCCTGTATTACGGTGAAAGATAAAAACTAGTAAAAAAAACGTCATCCTTTATTACAGGCACAAAGAATCGATGGTGATACTTCAGTTTATTAATGGATACTTAGCTTCAACGGCTTAACAATCATTGTGGATCGGATTTTAAATTTATAGCGCAGTAATACGGCTGCTACAGCTATGATCTATTTAATGATTTTATAATTGGCCTCCTGTTCACATTTGTCCAAGAAAACATGAGTGCACGTTCTGTCTCATAACTTCCTCTCTCTTGTGATGGCCTTCAAAATCCTATTCTTTCCTTTATTCTTCTTCAGCCACTATTTCGCATTCGGTCATTTATCTGTGTTGGGAATTGGGTTTTACTCTCACTTACTATGTCATTAAATGCCCGCATAGGTATAACCATAATATCAATGATGAAGTTGGTCTCAACGTGACGATGAATATCACTGCCTCCGTCACTGGGGCTGATGTTGCATTCAAAGTACCTTTTTAAAAGTTGTAACTCCTGTAATACTTCAGTTTCATATTTAAACTGCAATTGAAAAATATTCAACTTCCAATTGTAAGCCTGACGATGCTCTCAAAGGTAAATCCGGGATTAGTATATATTTTTAGTTTGATATTTACCTAATGTTCAAGTTCAGTTATCAGTTACTTTAAGTCATTTTAAGTCTCAAATTACGTGCTTAGTTATATTTTTTCTGATTTTTATTGTTTCCAATTTTAAGTTTTAGGGCAACCTAAGGAATACTACAAAAATGATAATATGAATATTTGCATATTGCAAAACCAGGTCAGCCACGTTCGGACAACCAAGACATCATCACTGGATGTCATTTGTTTCTTGATTCTATATTGGCAATAATCCGAAAATTAAGATGCATTTTCAAGAGCGTAGCTTAACACTTGAGTAAATTGCTAACTATCATTCAATCTGCTCATTTGCAAGTGGAATCCTTGATAGCACTCATAATTTTAAAAATAACGTCTTGGTGGCTATTTAAACGTTCCAATGTAATCTCGGAACATCGTATTAATTAGTCCCTCGCAGCTTGCTAAGTCCTTATGCTCGTAGCCAAAAATGTGCTTTCGTGTTCTGAGATACCGAAAATTGCCACAGACATTGACCACGAGAGAGAACCGATTGCTGCAGGTTGATGTGAGCCAAATGCTTGATTTAGAGATAGATCTTTTGAAGGAGCACTGAGCTGAGATAGTGACCGGTATTTTTTATACTTTTTTAAACCGCAAGGTCGACTTTGATGTGAATTAAAGGCACAGGGTCACAGTGGAATCCAAATAAAAGCGAGAGTGGAGCTAAATATGCACGAAGCGCAGCCCATCAAAGGCGACGTGACTGGAAAAAAATGATTATCTCCTCGGGGTGGCGGTTTGATGAAGTTGATGCCATGGAACACGTTTTGTTACTGATCAGCGGAGTAATTGCCGTATCTTGAGCCTGAGCGGACAACCTCTCCACATGATTTTCCTATCGGCTGGAGAGCCGCTCGTCGTGACTAAGGAATTTGCTCCTTGGTTTCATTTTTCTTTATCGCATTGATTTAAGGTCCAAATCTATTACGTTTATCATTTTATTCTCCCGCAGGTCATTTTTACTCCGCACGGAGTGATTTTCGATTCGAATATAATTGGTGGAAAGGAACGTTATTATTACATTGCCTAACAGCGACCCAAATCCATGCATGCTCCTATTTCAAGTTTTTACTTAGTTCACATAATTGCCTCGGTATTTATTCCGAGCAGTTTTGCTGCGGATTATGTTAGCATTCCCAATTGATAGTGGCAAACGGCTGGAATCATTTTACGGGACAGTGAACGCATACATTGATGATATAATGACTATGATATATTACGGTTGAAGCCCAAGAATCACGGCAAATTCATATGGTTAAATCATAGGGAGAGGGTATTAAAATTCCACAATTAAATTTATTTCACTGAAAAATATATTTAGTTACAAAAGCACCGCAATTAGTATCAAACTCAATAGCACCTCTTTCTTCGCAGTCATCAAAGTCTGGGCCACAATAGCATTATCTTTTTATAATACACAGAGTAGTATCTTAATAACTTTAATTAATCTATTAATGCAGTTTTATGTTTTGCTAACAATTTCTACTGGTTTTCTACAATGATAGACACTGGTTCTTGTGACAGGGTATTTTATGCTTATTTTAGGAGTAATTCACATACAAATCTGGCATTGTTGTTTTCATTACTGGTCTAGATTGTGAAATATTTGGCTGAATATCTAACAAAAGAGAAAGTGCGTATCAGATAGGAAATAAAAAGACGCTGATTGATAGTATTTTAATATTTTCTCGTGATATTGAAGAACAAAATACTTCATATATCATAATGGGATCGCATTTTTACACTTTATTTGATGTAAAAATATAATGAGTAAAATCAGCACTTCTTCAGTAAATTTTCCATTAATGAACTTTTCCAAATATTATGAATACTTATTGCGTTCAATTATGATTTGGAGAGGAAAACGTGACCAAAACTGCATCAAAATAATATTTAAATTAAAATAATTACGAAATACTGGCCTTTGGCGTCATAGAAATCACCTACATAATGTTATCGGACCTTTTAAAGTAAAGCAATGACAGTCAAATGCTAATGAGACAAAGTGTACGGCTACAGATTTATTAGAAAAATATATTGTCTATTTTGCAATCTAGAGGCAGTTAACTTCTTTCGTGTGATATAGTTTGTATCCATGGCTATGATTCTAATTGAGTCTATAGTTTTGCACTTTCTAATAAAGGCATTACACAATCATCAATTTTCAAGTTTTGCAAGGAATCTTACACAAGACCTATTTGGCAAATGAATGAGCTATGGTCAAGATTTAGAACTATTGCCTTGAAATAAAATGGCCAGGGCAGCTAAAGTTGTGCGTAGATTAAATGGTTAGATTATTTATTATACCATTAATAAACAACCTCTCATGTTTGCATGGCTATTGTTAAATAAAGATGCTATATTTTGGTTTGGAAGAGATGAAATGAAGAGAAAGTTAATCCTTTGGTTCGCGCACGATGGATTGGAAGGAGTGTCTGACATATCTTCGAGTGACAACCGGTTTCTAAGACAAGAAGTGGAGGAGAAAACCAGTTTTTATTATTTAGCTTCCAGTTGCGAAATCGGGAAAGATGATTTGGAAATTAATGTCTTTCTCCAACGAGATGATACATCCACAGTCTTATAAATACTATAAAGGAACGGAAAGGGATACGTTTTTAATTGAACAAATTCTTTCAAATCTTGTTACATTTAATTGGAAATAATTTATTCATAAGTTCACAAAGAAAATAAATTCATGGTTATAAATTCTACAACACATAGCAGTTACATAGACGATTTAGCAAACAGAAGTGTTTTCAATTTATGAAATATACCAGTGGGTGCCTCTTTGAGTTCATAGTAGCAAATTTAACACCACCTATCGTTAAAAAAAAACAGATTCTGGCTACTTACTCAAATTCCAAATTGTTAATTTAGCCTCTCTTGTGTTGACTGCAAATATTATATATTGTTTCAGTGCACTCATAGGTAGATAGTACATACATGCACGAAGAATAATTCAACACAAATACAGAAGAAAAGAGAGAAGGGGCTCACGATATTTACCACTTAGTATTTTAAAGCACTAATTTTTATCAATTCATTCAAATTTTATCTTTAGATTATTCATTTTATTATAAGTTGTTTCAGGCGTGACTTTATGGAATCTACACGACACGATAAAAAGTAAAGAAAACTTTTTAATGTCAAATAAATATTTCATCTATGACCTAGGTTTCGACGTGGCACGTCATCGCCGAGTAAACATGTACAGAATAAAAACACAGAGAATAAACAGTTAAACACTCAATTTTTTTACGTCAAAAAATCTCAAAAACACGACGGTCTCAGACCCTCTCCTCAAAGATATTCCTTCCTTTCCGAATGGAGTCTAAGCATTTATGCTGTAAATATATCTCCATGCAGTGGGTAATGAAAGGAAAATAGTTTATTGTTTGGGTTACTACATTTATATGAGCAACGTATACCAAAATCAATGGATCTATGCATTAAATACACTTCCTTTAGAGCTACGCTGTAGGTTGCATCACAAAGCAGTATTCCTTGATAAATGCGGTAATTGGCCAATCTCTGAAACGAATTCTTGCTCGTCGCCAGTGTTATACCTTTTTGTTGTACATATTTCAACATGCTGCTGGAAAGATATTATCTAATGATGGAAATCTGCCATTGTTTAGAAAAACTGAAAAAAACTGAGGAATCTAGGTGTTATCGTTTCAAAACGAACATGAGCACTGGGTTTCTACCCATTATAAACTGGGTTTCTGCTTGAGTACAGACATCAGCCCTAAATGCTGAATATAACGTTTGCAAAGTTATTATGTGTGGAAACTTCTTCGATTGCTAATATTTTTTTACATCTGTCCCTCGAGATCCTACGAGCCCCGGGATGAAAAATAATACTAGGCTTGGTAAGCTGAATTTCTGAGCGTGAATTTTTATTTAAACGAAGGACCTGAAGTACTGACTCACTTTGATTTTTTCTTTGGCAGTTTATCTGCATACTTCTTAATGGAATAATCCCTTGTGTCTCTCGACATGTTCTAATATATTTTATAGGTACCTATGCATATCACTGCTTAAAGGTTCATTACAGTTTATTGGCTATTTTCTTATTTTAGGAACATCGCCTTTCATTGCTGAAATTATTAACTTAAGACATTTTTTCATATTTTTAGCAAATGTTTTAAGTATATTGTTATCGAAGAGCATTTTCTTGCTACGGATTTTATTATTTAAAATAGCAAAGGGAATCCCAAAAATAGTATTGCCTAAATAATATCTAACTGATAGTAAAGTCACCGCAATAAATCTGATGATGTAGAAATCGTAAGGTTTTTGGTGTTAATTTACCATGAATGACATTATTTTTATAACGTCTCCATTTTCTTGAGAAATTTCCTATGACTGCCAACTCATAATTAATTCGTTACACGTCATAATTGATAATGGACACGCGCTCCTTGCTCGGAAATGACTTTAATAGCGATCACACCTTTCTTTTTCCCTTGAGATCGCGTTGCTCTACGAGGCACTTTCTAAAGATTGGCTTAACTTGTTTTGCGTCATACAGCTGCTAACACGAGTTGTATGTAATTAAATGGAAGCGATGGTGTGCATTGTGTCTTGATGACTTCAACAAGTTCAACTATATTACGGTGATGAAATATCAACCAATCAGAATAACCCCAAAGCAGGATACAAGTCTATCGTCTTCGATTAGGCAGCAAGCTGGTTAGTGCATGGGCTTCAGTGACCGGATTCCGTGGATAATCCTCATATGCTATCTTGGAAGAAACATTCCCCAAGGACTTCCGAAAACTGCTCAGAGCGACATGACTATCGTATGTACATTCAGCTGAGTCATTAATGCAGTAACAGACGCCTATTCCCCGCGAATGTTGACGCGGTTAATCAATCTATGCGTATGTTAGTGTGAACGATGCTACCGCAATAGCTTTGAATTAGTGCAGCGTCGTTTGAGGTGATTTCTTTGCATGTCTTTGTGCAGATAATACCAAATAAGGACTTAATTATGAATAAAATTCGAGGAATCGAGTGAGATGGAGTGGAATTGATTCATAATGAAAGATAATTTGCAATTTTCCACAAAAATGTGTGGAAAATTGCTAATCATCTTTCATTACTAAATTATGAATTTATCAATTATAGATCACTAAAATCCACGTCATGGTCAAAGTCTACCCATAAATTTTGTTATATGTTTCAACAAATTGTGCAAATTAATGTGCTAGCATAAACTTGTAGCTGATTTAACAGGGATGACATACATTACATTAAATATGAGTAGAAAATTTGAGATTATATTAATAAAGCTGCCATTGCAAATTCAGAGAATGATTTCATTAATATTCAGGTGAGTACGTCTACATTTGCATACTAGCTTGCAAGCCGTCTAAAAGGGGTGTGGCAGAAGTTGTTAGGACATTATCAGTATACACATAAAAAGGAAATTACGATAAAAAATTATTAAAGTCCTTCAAGGTTGGGGAAAAAACGAATTCTCATATCTGTTCGTTCGGAAAAATATACCTCTTTATTTATAGCTTCCGTCGGACCTGGAAATGTAGTGAGGCTCAAATATTATTTTCTCCGTGTCGCTCTCAAAGATATATATTCCCAATTATTCAAGCAATCTATGCCTAGCGCGCAGCCTCCGAGTCTCCAGTGGCTCCCAGGCTAATTTGCTTAAGATCTGGGTAACGTTGACTGTACGCCCGTAGCAGTTTATGACGAAACGCGCAGCCTTCCTTTGTATTTAATTCAGTTCGCGGACTAAGTCTTTCTGCTCCGGATTCTATACACTCGCTACATATTCAAGATGCGGTCGCACGAGTGCGGTATAGCACATTTTCTTTCTCATCCGCAAATCTTCCCTCAATGTGGTTGACGAATCCTAATTTATTCAGGGATATGCCGCAAATATTCCTTATATGTGCTCCCCACGACAGGTTCGAGGTCATCGTAACTCCCAGGAACTTCACTTTATCTGTTGCCTTTATGTTAAATCCATCCAAGCATAAGCATTGTTATAGTTGGACAAATTCTTAAAAAATGTACCGACATGCATTTGATCGGATTGAGTACGATTTCCCATTCTTCGCTCCTTAAATGAACGTTTTTTAAATCCGATTATAGAATTTCATTGTCAGAGTGATCACTAAATTCGCGATAGATGACAGGGTCGTCAGCAAATATTTTGCTGCTAATTCGGGAGCAGAGGACAATAATGTATATAATTTATATAATGTATAAAGAACTAATTTTTGTTTACGATCATTAAGAAAGTCGCGTATCCATTTACCACCTTTGCGTTTTTTCCACAACTCTGTAATCTGTGTAAGGCTTGTTGTGAGGTACAGTTCTCAAAAGTTTTCTTAAAATCTTGAAATAATGCGCCAACTTGTCTTTTCAATTCTGCAGATTTGAGAACGTCATAAAGAAAGACCGTATACATAATATAATATAAAATATTGAGCTGTGTTCCGCATGATCTACCTTTTCGGAATCTGTGCTGACAGCCATGGAGGAAGTTACGACTGTCCAAGAAAGTCATGATAATTCTAACGGTGATATGCTCAATCGTCTAGCCTTTAATCGATCTTAATGACATTGCACGGTAGTTGCCTGGGCCATGTCTGTTTCCCTTTTTGAATATCGGCGTAACGCCTGCAATTTTTCAGTGTAGCGGTTACTTTCCTTCAGATTGTGACTTTTTGAGTATTATCTCTAACTAAGATGCAATCCGGGGAGCTAACTCCTTGAGGACACACGCGGGTATTCCCTCCGGACCCGTAAATATACTCTTATTTATCGATTGTAGTTATTTGGTTATCCCATCACGTTATATTAACATTTTTCCTCCATCGATTCCTCAGCACATGGGATGTCTTAATTAAATTCAGTATCGTCTGTAGTGTGAGTCGGTTTTGGATAGATATCCGCTGAAAACAACCACAAAGAAATCTAGGTTTATTATTTTTTATTATATTAATAAAATAATTTTTAATTCATATTTTTGCAAAATATAATTTTAAGGCGTTTATCATTAATTTTAAGTTATATAATAAATATATAAATGATATTAAGAAGACTATTATTAGTTAAATGCAGAACTTAATATCATTTATATTTAACATTTATATCATTAATATTCTAGTGAGTGCATCTATATCTACATACAAGCTTGAAAGCCGTCTAAAAGGGGTGTGGCAGGGGGGGGGTGAGGACATAATCCGTTTACACATAAAAAGGAAACGCGAAATTACTATTAAAATTTATTGATGTCTTTCATGGTTGGGGAAAAACGATAAAGATGAGACTATTATTGGTTAAATGCAGAATAAGACGAGAAGACGAGTCTATCATTTTATCATAACTTACATTTGGAGTATGCGTCTCTTCGGAAGTGAGTCAAAGACAATGATAGCAGTGGATGAATCAAGTATGGAGGCTTTCGTAATGTGGGGCTACAGGAGAATGATGAGGATCAGATGGATCGATCGAAAAAGCGATGTGGAAGTCCTAAGAAAGGTAGGCGAGAAGTCTCGTGAAAGCCTTGATAAGAGTGCGAAACAACCTAATCAGCTATATCTTGAGACTTGATGGCTTTATGAAGACAATCGCCGAGGGACAAGTACATGGCAAACACGGACCACAAAGATCCTGATTGAAATATATGGAACAGGAAAAGAAGCATTTGAAATAGAATGAATACGTAGCGTGAAAATATTTGCTTGCAGAAGAATTGAGTGGAGAACCAACCAATCAATCCAGATGCTGACCAGTGACGATGATGATGATAATTCTCATTTATAGCAAAACGCATTGGCTTTATGTTAGGTTTGAGGCTATAGGCTTACGAAAATTTGGATCAAATGGTACACCAAGGGACAATGGCTCATTAAAGTGGTGGAATAACTCATGTGCATCAATATCACATATAAATAACAGCTCTAAAATATAGCAGCCGTTAGAGGGAAACTCTTTGGTACCTTTTTTGCTTTAGAGGCTCCTTCCTCTTCTAAGATACAGCCATTCCATTGCTCACAAATATTTGGTCTATAGGGCCCAATAGCCACTAAGACCCGTAAGTTTTCTTTGAATTATTTTATACTTTACAGTTTTACTTGACCGATTTAACTAGTACCCTGATGAACGTCTCTATAGTTAACATGGAATACTTTTATGATTCATGCTTCGAAAATATTTGATGCAATAAAGAGTGAAGAAAGAAGCCATTTGCGTACCTCAGCACTAAATCAAGCGCCAACAGTCAATTTTCAGATCCAAATCCACATCTTCAGTTTAGCTCGTGCACAAATTTCGTAAAAAGCGTTATGATAATAAAAAATAAAAAATAGTGACATCGTTAGTTTACCGTAGAATATTTATCTCATATATCGAATACTATCTTGTAGTCACTACATTCCTAGGCTTAAGCCTTTTCCTCTTATGTTCGTATCTACTCAAGTCAAGGAAATTTTTCGCTCAATAACTGAACCGGTAGGATGACTGCATTTCACTGTCAAAAATTCGCGGTCATTCTATTTGGAATTGAGGAGAGAGCAAAAAGTTTTCCCTTTTTGTTCAACCCGGAAGCCAAATGATGACCTCGAGTAGCCGAGTGGAATGCTTTATTCTCCGTGCGCAAGAATCTTGAGGTTTTAATACAACCAAGGCCAAGAGTTCCCAAGGCATGTTCTCCCATCAGTCGCACGCAAATGCCCTCTTACACACGCACGAATACAGCAAAAACTTTGACCTGCCATATTCTAAGAACCACTAGAGTCATCCCTCTAGTTTCATTCAGGAAAAAGGATTACGTTTTAAATAATGATGCGCGTGTTATCTGTGGCAGATTAAAGTATTGCACTGACGCAAGCACCATGCCAGTATTATTTTCTTAGAAAGGCCAGAATTCATATTGGAAATTAAAGGTTACTAAAATAATGATGATACTGGTTTAGCTTGAAACTGTAATAGTCCTCACTTTCAGCATTTATATAAAACCAGCAGGCCTCCCGGCGTCGCTCGGGAAAGAAAGTACCTTGGGTAATGGTGAACTTGGAACTTCGAATTCATTGTCACATGGCACGATTTTAAGGTAAAGGAACGAAAAAAACACGACGATGATATATACAAATAGCAGCAAACAGTGAAATAAACAATTTCCGTGTATCGCGCACGGAGTCAGCTAATACCCCACTCCACAGCATTGATCGTTATGTGCTCCCGTACAGTGCCATTTCGGAGGGGTGCGGGGGGTTCGGACCCCCCCGAAACATAAAAACACAATTATTGTCCTTCATAAAAGAAAACAAAGTGTTGAAAAATTAGGAATTTACAAAATATTTCTTTAAAAAACTAAGTTTATTCGATTACGAAATGTATTAGTTTACAACCCATTACTTAGTGCCCGGTTTTTCAAAAATGTTCCCCCCTGATTTTGGACCCACCCGGACGAAATTCCTGGCTACGCCACTGCTCCCGTACGTGCTTTAACTAACACTTCGTGTGAAAGCATGACCCAGCTAAAAGGTTTGCACGAAGAGGGTTATTAGTTAAATGTAGAGTCCTTGCCTTGGATATTTTGCCTACTAGGTTGCCTACCCGCCAGGATGTCCAACAATTGAATTTGTATGAGGTGACGTAAAGTAATGGTAATGAGAGAACGATGCAAATGACGGATCTGAAGCAACCAGAACATGAGAGTACCCAGCGAAGGGTAGGAAGGGGCAGCTGCCACCCCCCTAAAAGCAAAAATCGCAAATGTCTTTATGGAAAATAATATTTTTCAAGCGAATAATTTTAAAAAACCAATAAAGAGCTGTTAGACTTTCCTTAAAATGTTGATTTCATTCCCCCATTCCATACTCAAATCTTACCTACAACTTGAACAACCATGGCTTGCCCCTTCCCCCCCTAGTTTTGATCCTAGGTACGCCTTTGAACCAGAGGTATCACTACGGACTTAGGGGGCATGAGATGCTTCTACGTAATAACTGTGGTTGGATTCCATGCAGCCGTATGGAAATCCAAAGCGGACAGACAAACAGATGTCTTCTTTTATACATATAGATAACTATGCGCGCAAAGTGTTGTGTGGGATGAGATACGTGTGCAAATTTATGGATGAGATGAGATTAAATAACACTCTATGCTTCGTTCAATGAGCCTTCAGAAAGTGGCTTATGATGCTTGGATTTTCTGCTTAAAGGAAATTATTTCCTTACATCCTTATATGCGGTAATGTAAAATAGTCACCATTAATGGGATTGTTTCTGTGTCACCTCAAAAGAGATATAATTTACGGCGCCAGCAAAATTAAAACTTGATCATTTCAATTTAGCGTTACTTTATAAAATCTTCTATGGTAAGCATAATGCCAGCCTTGAATAAAGTATTATTATTGTTTCACAGAGGGTACATTTAAATGCATGAATCATGAGAGAGAAAAGCAAAAGCAGTAGGAAAATAAAAATAAGAGCAAAATATTTTTACTCCAGAAGAAACCAGCCTTTAAAAACACGTTTTCGTATTGTAACTAATGCAATATAAAATAAAATAATTCCTTTCGCTGTTATCTCCTTTGAAAATGTACGTCCCTTATCTTTGTTTCATTGTGGTAAACTCCATATGGCCTCTCGATCGTTGGAAAAAGGTTTTATGTTCAAAGCTACATATTTTAGGCTGGAATCATTGCGTTTCGATTTTGAGCTTAGGCATGTTACATTTTTCGTGGTTAAATTGCGCTCCGGTTGTTTAAATGGAAATCAGGCGTTCACTACAAGAAACAAATTTAACCAGGTGTAATATGTCAGGGGTACGCAATTTAACAGAGAGGTAGATGGGGATGGTGTGAATGTTAAAAATGGAATTTCGAAGGAATAATACAAAATAATACGACCTCTCTTACCCGTCCTCGGCCTAGTCCTCGCCTACCATACCGAAGGTCGCGTGTTCGAGCCCCGCCTGGATAGGTTGGCCGTTCCAGGACATGGATGTGTGTGATCGTCTGTTGTTGATTGTCTAAATTCCCGATGTAAAAACCTCATTGAGATAGGAGGTAATTGAGATAAAATAAATAATAATAACTCTATGAATGACAATTGAGAGCGGAATGTCTGAAGGAAAAATTACAAATGAAATCGCAAAATCATAATATGTTTCCAAGACCAAGGCAGTTATTGCTACGAATTACATTCATAGTGCTATGAATTCACTAACAATTGATGGCATTGTAGTTTTGCGTCTCTTTCACTTGTTTTCGTAACTAAATAACTAAATTTTTATCAAATATGTCAGCTACAGGGGAAACTGCTGCAGTATCTAACCGTACCTTCTCATGCGGTCAGTGGATCTCATGCTGAAAAGACGGAAAATATCCGTGGAGAAATTATTAAAGTTTGCATCAATTTGTTATGATGTTTATTGATCACCTTGATACCATTCGTCCCATTGCAATCTTGATTGCGTAAATGTATGTAGCTTACCTTCAGGGGAAACATAATAAATGCTTCAAATTTCAATATAATTTCATGATCATAGCCCTTATTCTAAGGTTATCGAAATGTCTTATTTCAGAAATAAATTCCCAGTAAGTACTAATATTTAATAACAAATGAAAAAATACTAATTTGTCATTAAACAGCTCTAATTAACATTTTTTAAATATTTTCACTGCATTAAAATCACATTTCAATATTTTTGCCTAAAATATACGGGGAAAGTAAATAAATAACGAATTTTGCTCTCCGTTAACAAGTATAACTTTGCCAATCGCGACTATAAATCATATATATATTCGAATGCATTTCTTTTTCTATCTCATACTTGCCTTAGATATTTGTATAGAAAGCCAGGCGCTGAGCAAGTCATTTCATTTATTTTATAATTATCTTGCTGAGGCTTAAAAGAAGAACTTATGGCCAAAAATGTTGTATTTTTTGAGAATCATTATTTTAAAGGCAAAAGAGTCTTGTAAATCAAAGTTGGTCCAGTCAGAAAAAAGGATTTTCTCAATTTCTTTCATTAGCGTCATTATTTTAAAAGTATCACAAAAATTACGAATATATTTGCACACATATTTTGTCGAGCGATTCATTCAAGGAATGTTAAATTAGCACTTAATCTATTAAAAAAAAAAAACCTTTCGCAAAAATTCTATAATGTTTGATTGTGATGAACACGACCGACTACAATAAGTATTACGTGATGAGACAGGCTACATTTGGGGCAAATGTGTTCGTTAAACATACTAAAGGAAACTATGGGAGGTGCTCTAATTAGGGAAAATTCTTATGAGGATCATTTGAAAGAGTAGCAATATTCGAATTTTGGTATTTTACGGAAAACTTAATCGTGTTTGTTAATTAGATATATTATATTCACAATTTCTTTTCTTCTTTACAGTTGTTGTCCGGCTTGACTAACGAGATTTTTGGACTTAAGTTTGCTTTGAAATTCCTTCGCTAAATGATTTCTACAAAAAAAATCCTAATTAAGAAGCGAATGGAAGACAATTTAGTCGTTCTGAGTAGGGAAAATAGAAATCAGTTTTACATTTTTGTGAGTTGGGAGGAAATTTTAAAAGATTTAAATTTGAATACATTGAAAATAACTATATGTATATTTCGAGATTTAGGAAAGACGAAGTTTATCCGCAATACGCCAATTTTGTATGGAAACCGGCAATCTCTTAAGCAAAGGTACCAGAATGGTAATAGATTGGCTTACATGTGCAACCGGTGTATTCGAATAAACGGAACATGAGATAAATGTCAGCTTAGAGTAATGAGGAGAGTGAGTAATGGTTAGAGATGAGTTATCATTTGATGCGTATTCAAGAGGCGCGCAGTAATGATCTCTTCTCGCTTCGAACAGAGAAAGAACCGAAAATGTTCCGCGAATCCATGTGTGCATCAAGATGGATAAAATACGATGGGAATAATGTCGTATATTTAACGAGTTTACTGCATGAGAGTTAAAACAGCCCATTTGTCATCGCGCTCTGCCTGTGCCACTATTTGACCACAGACGGCTGCGTGGGTGTGGTATTCCTGATTGGGCTATAACGTGTTTTTATGATCTTCCCATCGTATAAATTACTTTTCACCACGACAACCTGGCTATGTAATCAGGCCAACCCTTCTTTTTGGTTTAATCTCCCGTATTTACTTCTCTCTGGGGGTCAATGTTTCTACTGAACAGCTGATGACACATTGGTGATTCCATATTTTTAGTCGTTTTTCGAATACACAAATTGATGGCGCCCATAAGTGATAATAAATGTTTTATGATGTTTCCATGAGCTTTAGGTCAAACCAATCGCCGGAAATAATTTCTATAACAGTTGATCAAATTGCATCAAGGAAAAAGAATATTTCCAGCATTTTAACTGAATTACAGAAAGTTGAATTATTGAATTGTTTCTTGCACAAGCATACTTTATCCCGTTTTTTCAAAACTATGTTTTGTTAATGCTCAAATTGAACTGCAATATCTTCTCCCGTGTACAACACAAAGTTGATTCGTGTGGATGAGTCTCGATACGCTGAGCAAAAGGACTATACCCCTGAACATTTCAGGTCGTGAGAACAGTAATAGAGGAAGTCCAACTCAAAACGCTACTTTCAGCAAATGAAGCAAAGCGAATGAATACAAATTCTATCATTTAAACTCAGGTTGAGGTATGGGTGCAAATAAATGTGTACGCTGTTTACGTGAAGCAGGGGACGTATCATGAACGTTTTCAAAGGCGGTTGACAATCGAGCTTCATTTGTGACCGATATTTCCCACAGTAAGCTTACAATTGATGTTACCAGCTCCTTGGATGAATGATATATGAGATTTCAGACGACCAGCCTCCCAGCTTAAAAAATACTGCGAGTGAAAATTCTAAACTGCTGCCTAAAATCATCTAATTAAGCTTTTCAAAATAGAATTCGGAGCCCTGAACAATGCATTTTATATCTATGTTGCTTTCCTCCAATGACAAAGAAAACGGATAAATGCTTTTCGTAGCATTACTTCTCAAATATTGGAAGCTCTAAGTTGGCAATGGGTTATTCATTTCATATGCTAAATGAAGAAAAGGCAATAGAATACTGGATCAGAAGTAAAAACATTTTATATAAAACTTCGTGTGACGAGCCAGCGAGAATGGTGGATCTCGCTAACTCCCCTGCGATATAAATTACGCCTATTCATCTCTGACACGGTGTCAAGTGAGAGTGTACTGTTTTACTGTTTTAAACGAATGTTGTCAGTGTAGTGTTTTAAACGAATTTTCAACCCTTTCCGGAAGATTCCATTTCCATTCTAATTTTCCATAGGAGTTAATGCAATATATGAAATTTACCCTGATTAAGCTGAGAGCATTTATGTGACAGGTCCTATGAAGAAATTTGAATCTTTTATGCCCGATTTTTATGCGGTATGAAACAAACGAGATTAATTTTTGTAACGATCCGATTTTTTTCCATTTTTAATTAAGATACATAAAATGATGTAATTGATTAATATTGTGATGATAAGGATAATCCCTGGTGAAAGAGAGGTGCTAGGTAGAATTTGATATTTCTTATTACATTATGCGACTGCTCGAAAGATAATCACTGTTATTTTTATGCGTTAACATTAAAGGCGCGTTAGGCAAACTCGGAGTAGCCCCTTTACGAGCCGTACGGAAATTCAGTAAATGCGTCACAATTATATCTCTTTCACCTAATGTAATAATGGTGCACGAGCAGTTATCTACACTTCACATATCTAAAAAACGGAGCTGCAATGATGAAAAAAGAAAATATAGGGAGAAGAAAAAGGTTTTCGAAGGGTAATGATAGTGTAGAGAGTGATAACGAACTGTCAAATTAAGTTTGCGTCTTGTATGCGTGAGTAGGTATTAAAGCATTCACGGTGGTGCAAAAAAAGATGCACCGTAAATGCTGCAGCTCAAATTCTAAAGACTCTGCAGCTCATGCCGATAAATCAAACTTTCGATGCTCAAGGATCACATATTCTCTTCTTTGACTTTTTGCCGCTTGTTTGTCCACCATTGTATGCTAATCAGCTTGTAGCGCATAATCCCCGTTTTCTGGCATGCACGAGGCCATCATTCATGCCCCGTATTTTCTGGATCTGAAACGTTCGAGTAAAGGTGAGGGAGATCTGATTAAATAAACTTTTTATTCATATTTGACCGTTATCCTTGCACTTTTGTTTGAAGAGAGGTGGTTTTAACCTAGAGTAGATAAATATTAATAATGAAGCATCTCTATTAGACCAAAGAAACCGTTCATTACTGAGCGGATAGTGAAACAAAAACGTAGTAAAATGAACAGAGCAGGCCGGAAATGATGGAAGTAGTTGTAAAATTACAATAAATTTTTTAAAAAGAAGTCAAACCATTGATAGCTAATATTTAAGTGATATTCAACCGCCATTTGCTGAGGAATATCAAATTAAAGATGCCATTGAAGATGAATTAAAGAGCTATTCATTACGGGATAGTTAAAGTACTATCAATTAAACAATATTAAAATATTAATAATTCATATATATGTACATTGAACATCGATATCAAAATTTATTTCCTCCTTAGATCCGCAAAATAAATGTTTATAAAATCTATTTCTTACGCCAGTGTATAATATTTACGCTTTATGCATACCTATTGGAGAAACCTTAAGTAAGGAAAGTAGTTCCCGTGACTTAGAAAAAAGGTTTACCATGTGACATCCTGATTTGTTGTATATGACTGAATATTCATTTCTATCTCCAATACATTCGCTTTACCTAAAAAAATATATGGTTCACCCTGAATCAGCCGCAGTGTTACGTTTTGATTGCATGCACCAATATTTGACGGTTCTCTTGTGTAATTCATTTAACTAATACTCTCAAAATACCTCTTTGAATTGCCAAAATTTCCGCATGTTAAAGCTTTTCTAAGTTACCAAAGAAAATAATTCCATGCAGAACTATGACTGTGTCAAATAAGATCCATGAAATTCTTATTTAAAACCCTCTTAGAGCCATGGGCCGATATATCGGCTTTTGCTCCACTGGCGAAAAGTGCCACGAGCCGATATATCGGCTCGAGCGTAGACCGGATTTTCAAACTAATATTGTTGTAATAATTATATTTATCCTTTATCCAGTGTAATAGAACATTATAATGAACAAATAATTCATTTTTAGTAGAATAAAAAAACATTACATTTATATCTCAAATATCAACTTCACACTGTGTTTTTTCATTAAGAGCTAAAAATCTCTTCAATTTAGGTCGGCACTTTTTGCTAGTACCACCAAATTTCGGTAGCGCTAAGGGGGTTAAAGAGTTGACGCTGTATGCATAAAGAGCAAATCAATTTTTCGAGGGCATCAGAGAATTGTGTTCTAAAAATCCCTTGTTTTCTCGTTCTACCGTCTGGTTGGTATTCAGATGACATGGGTGTGACAATTAAAAAAATTGAAGCTTATTCTGAAGTCAATGCGAATGCTTTCACTGAGAATATATTACGAGCCACTCGCCAAAAATTTCGTTAGTGATTGAAATACTCGAAGTAGCCAAATTATCCGAGCTTTATATATTTAAGGATTGAAAATCTTCTAAAATAAATTTGAAGGATTTTAGTTCAGGAGCTAATTACATCAAGTATAAGGAATCATCATTATAAGGAATACTATTTTATGGAGCATTATTAAGATTCCGAATCTTCAAGATCGGGATTATAACCGTCGGTGGTCAGCGAAGATTATTAACCAAACTAATATTTTTATTGCACGCTGATGAAGAGAAATAAAGGCATCGGGTGGCAACTCCGGAATGAGCTTATAAAATTTGAATGGAAAATGATTTATGCCTAAAGATGATTCTTTTGTGTTTTTATTGCCCCTGCATTTTAAATCCTCATTATTATCGCCGAGTTCATTTATGCATAAAAGAAGGCTTGAAAAGGGGAATGACTACCGCAGACGTTGAAATAGTGTGTGGCAATCGTCCGTTTGTGCTTCCATTACTTTTTTCAATTATTTTTATCACTAAAGTAACCCTACCGTAAAAGCACATCATACCACATTTGGGAAAAAATAAAATTCGGATCTGATCTAAATTTGCCATTACTTTGCCTGTAAGAACCGGTCGGAAATGTTTTTCAGTTCTGTTTTTGCCCTCTGTCAGTAATATCCGAGTGCCTACCATATATATTTGGCCTTAAGAAAGTATCGGGAGTTCATTTTATCTCTGGTTTGCGAGCAATTGTCATTACTCACCCTAATACTCATCTAAATAAAATACTTAATCTTCCACTTTTCTCATTGTGGTACGAGAAGAGGTCGAAAAAGAAGGGAGGCGCAGTTGATTGACAATGAATTTGGAAATAAAGGAGTTCAATCTGAGAATGCTTACTCTTGAAAGCTAATATTTAAGTGACATTGAACCGCCATTGGCTGGGGTGTATCGAGTTAAAGTTTCCAGCTTTTCCTCAGGATGTAATTAAAATACTTATTTCATTGAAATATACATTGAGCATCGGCGATTAGAATTCCAATTATAAAAGAAGCGGGTGATTGTAAAATGTGATGTATTTGACAAAACTTTTCAATTTCAACTTACCAATTGTTTTTTAATTGAAAAGGGTATCAATTCAAAATTCAGCACATTTTGAAAGCTCAATATATATAGCTAAGGACACATTAGCAGGAAAGCCATTTATGATCATTTATTTCTGCCACCTTTTGAGAAGTGCAAGTTTTGCATTTGAATATGCTTTTGGCTATTTTTTTCTCCGGAAAGTAAAATGGTACGAAATCTATTTCCGGCTTCTACGAATGGGATCAAGATTGGAATGGAGACATTTGAAATCGTTCCACCCTCATCACTTTCCGTCCGAAGTTTCCGTGTCAGGGAAGCTCACTGTTTGCATGATTCTGTCTGCTACCTATGCATTTATTTTTCTCATTCCGGTTTCAAAAATATTATTTCCATTAAATGTGACAATCAGAAAGAAAATATGTCAATATTTTAATAAAATTTATTCATAAATTTTTATTTCACACAGCATTGTCGAAGATGGATGGTTCAATATTAGCCTCAACTGTCTGTTATTAGGTTAATTCGCAGCCATCTGAAGCCATTTATTTACTTGAAGTTGCCTCAGCATGCATGGTGATATTATATTCCGTCATTAAAAAAAGTTTTTTCGCTCAGAAGTGAATCGTTTGCATTTCTTGGTCAAAATCATGTTTCATTGGTATCAATAAATAGTTAATTTTACTCATTGAGCAACTCCAATATCATATAGGTCAAATTCATTAATAATCAGATAACCTAATTGGGATCTCTAAGACAAATCAGACTCATGAATCGCAGTTTCCAACTCTTCCTCTATTTTGCGGTTCTCCAGCAACTCAATTACGATGTGACTGCATGGAATTTAAATTCTGCTGCTGGAATCCAAACGTGTTAGCTTCAGACTAGACCTTTATGTATTACCACAACCCAACCTAATCTTCGCAGAGAGAAAAAAACTCATAGTAAAATTGAATTCAGATTCATCTTTGGAGTTGATCTCACCATTGGACACCAGCCTCTTGCCACCGGAAAGTTCACTGGTTAGCTGACTCCCTTAGTAGCCTATGTTTTCATTTCTCTTATTCCGTTTTTTTTTATATTGCTTCCACTTAATTTAGTAATCATAAGGAAAAGGTACCAACATTTTAATAAAAATTTTACAACTTTATAACGTTATTAATTTTCTGGAGCTTTATTGAGGATGGCTGGCTTGACCTCAACTGCAGGTTATTAGGTTAATTCGCAGCCATCTGGAGCGGTCATGCATCTATGTGCTCTGAGGTAGGATCATTATGCATGATGACTGTACTTTCCGTTTTCTAACAATTGTTTTTAGGGACAAGTGGGTTTCCTTTTTTTAGTCATATTTAATTGATAGCAAAACAATACTCAATTTTACTCATTGAGTAACCACATCATAATTTAGCTCAAATATTCAGATGAACCTAATTAAGAGCTCTTAAGACAAAATAGAGTCAGATATCGTAGATTCCAACAATTCCTCTATTTTGTGGAGGTAAACATTTTTAGCTTTTACTGCAAACCTCAAGCAACTCAATCACGAGGTGGATGCATGGAATTTAAATCCTGCTGCTGAATCCAAACGTGTTAGCTCCAAACTAGAATGTCAGAGCTCTTAGGTATTACCATAAACCAACTTAATCTTCGCAGGCAGAAAAAAAAGAAAACTTCGAGTAAAATTGAATACGGATTCATCTTTGGAGTTGATCTCAGCATTGCACACCAGCCTCTTGCCCCCGCCGTCTCTGTAAAAAAAATAAGTAAATATGAAAGGACTTGAACGAAAGATGGAAAGATACATCCAAGAGGAAAGTATGACATGGCCAGATTAGTGTGAGCCGGCCCAGGGAGACTTCCCTTCTACCGTCTCTCGAATTATATTACGTCTCGCCGCTCTCGAGAGAAGCTTTCCCGTTCCAAAGGAAAACCCACGCATATTAATAGATGCTCGGAGATAGCATGCATTTCAGAGCTCGCTTAACAATGGACAAAACTCGTGCGCCGGGCATGTAGATGAGGCCCTCTTGACAGCGGGTGGGCGAGGTCGGCCTATTACACGGGGGCCCCATAATGCCCCATTGTATCGGCGGCCATAGGACCACCTCGAGCGAAGTGACATGCCGAAACAAATGGCGTAATAACTCTCCACCTCCGACGCTAGGAGCGATCTATCAGCCGAGAGCTGCATGTGTATTCAAGGGGACCCGGATCAAGAGGGGATGCTTTCGTCTGTCTCCCACGTGGCTCCGTGACGGTCGAGTTTGGATCACTTGAGTGACGTGGGGTTGGCGAATCTTTTTGAGCGGCTAGATTGGTGCATTATGAGTAGATATTCTTGAGTTTTTGCGAATAAAAATGGTTGACGTTTAACGGTCTTGCATTGTGTGCACGATTTTTGATATTCGCGGCGTTGTTTAAAATTATTCCTCGAGTTTGTCTTGCGTTTAGATTTTGGGGCAACATAGAAAAACCGTTAAAATTCGCATATATACATTAATAAACGACTTTAATTTCTCATGGTGAATATTATTGATGAATTCTACTCGGGTTCACAGCCAGGTTAATAATTTCATTTAAGCCGATGTTTCGAGAGAAGACTTGTCCCCTATCTTCAAGGTCGTGTTACTCTATGGAAGTCCTACACTATTACACTATTCATTACATACACTATTACACTATTATAGTTACACTATTCATTATCTGAATAACTGAAGTTCACTGTAGTGTGTGAGTGTGTGAAATTGGACTTCCGTAGTGTAACACGGCCTTGAGGATGGGAGACAAGTCGTCTCTCGTAACGTCGGCTTATACAGAGTGGGGCAGAATGGACCCCCTACGGACTCATGGCTAAAAAAATATTCGTGTCTATGCATACGAAAAATCTATACATCCGCAGCACAAACGCTCAAAAATCGCCCACTGAATCAATCCGCTCTTCTAGTAGCACTAATAGTAATAGATGAGCGGATTCAAAATTGGGGAGCTCATTCTCAAAATTCTGAAATCAGGGAGCCCGTTCTACCACAGCCTGTATGAAAGAATTAACCTGGCTGAGAACCCGAGAAGAATTCATCAATCGCATATGAATTATTTAAAATTGAAACCTTTTACCTTTCCCCTCAATTCAAATTATTCAATTTAAAAGCATTGGTGATTTTAGGATCGTCACAGGGGTCATGACCCACATATTTTATCAAACATTTTTAATTTGTATTAGTTAAGCGGGGTCGGTACCCCAGAACGCCCCAGTGAAAAGTATTTTGAAGGTTACCTATTCCTTATTAGAGCTTTGACGCTGGGAATACAGCTAATTGGAGCAAACGGTCATTAAGACGTAGATACAGCCACGAAGGCCAGTCTTAGATGCGCTAACCCTCAGTCAGTGGAGCATTTGGGGGGGCCACAGGGGTCTTGATCTTTATTTAATTCGATTATTAGTTTTTGTATCCTTGTTAAGGAGTAAAGGGAGTGAATATGCAAATGTATGGCTATAAGTCCCAAACGTTACAGAGGTTTAAGCCATATTTATCGTACAGCGTAGCACTCATTACTGTAAAAATCAAGCTCAAAAATAAAATAAGCTGTGTCGCCACTCGTTAGTCATTAGCAAGCATGGATTTAATAATAATAATAATAATAATAATTTTGTCTATATTATTCAAGCGAATTAAGGACGGCATTGTCCTCTCTTACAATTAACTTGATTGACATTCACAAACATCCATGCCCTGGATGGTGGTCAAGTCACCCAGGCGGGATTCAAACCCGCGACCTCTAGGTTAGCAGTCGGGGACTTTATCCCGGCGCAACGGTCGCCGGATTTGGATAACCGACAGAAATTTGGTGTTGAATCCATCCCTGTAAGCTTACCTAAGTATTACCCTCCAGTGTTATTTTCTATCTTCTCTCTGAACATATGATTAATTAATTTGAAAACGTTTTGCAAAAAATATTGTTTAATTTTAGGAGTACAATTCGTTAGTACATAACAAAAAGGAAGCTCTTAAAAATGTCACTAATTTTGGGCCGGAAGAAGACGAGGACTTGAGCGTGAGAAATATGACAGTTCAAAAGACACCAAAGGAAATTAAAGATGGGATTGACATTCCTATATAGCAGTCACTACCTCGGGGTTCAGGGCAATCACTATTGTTCTGTTCCTTATAATCCCATATCTTATTTCTGATTCGGAATGAGTTATTTAACCTCCGAGGGAGAGTGAGAGGGGATTACGAAAAGGGGAAAGCGAGAAGGGGGTGAGGAGGAGCAGAGGGGAGTGGGAGGTGGAAAAGTGGGGGAGGAAATTGGAGAGAGCCAGTCTTCTTAAACAAAATGGTGGCCACGGGAATGGTCGCCATGATGGAGAATTTAAGATTTTATCAGGGCGGAGAGTTGAAGAAAATTATTTATACAGTAGGCCCCATTAACGATGGGCTTGACTCACAATGCATTCAGAATACGATCTGAAATGACTTTGTGTGCGCTGACTAAAAGCTCAATTTCTCCGAATTCGTCCATTTCCGTTAAAAATCCCATTAAGTCGTTCAACTGTATTAGGCTCAAATATGTGGAAGTTCGTACTCGAAAATGAAAAGGAGACTTCGTTGATTTCCACTGATTTATTTCGTCCGTACCACATGTTTCGAACCATAGAGGTCATTATCAAGTACAAAAAAATCGGAATGGTAAGCAAACATACATGCTTCAAAGAGTTTCAATGAAGAATATGAATGAAAAAAGTGGAAATCAACGAAGTCTCCTTTTCATTTTTGACCATCAATTAAGTATGAACTATTATGCCTTACCTGTTATAGGAAACCACCCTAAGCATTGCAGCATTTGGATTCGCTGATGCTCCTTATACTGATTTATCTTCGGTAAAAATATCAAACGATAAGTATCGTAGAGTAGGGTTACCGTAATAGTGGCCTTGATGAGCGGAATAAGAAGTGAATAATCAAAGGAAGACAAAGAATGGGGATTTGGTTGACGTGGTGACTAGAGTGTTGGCTTCCCACCCTGTGGGTTCAAGTTCAAATCCCAGCGGTGGCAGAGATATTTAGAGATTCCGTGATCCCTGATTGTGTGCTTTTAAGAGGGCGCTTTTAGTACAGCACTCCGTAGATCGGATTGGACGCGTGGCAGTGGTCCACATGGGGTCTTTCGTTAAGAGTAGGCTAATACCGACGCCGGGTTTCTCTCCCCCCTACCCTTTCGTAGTGACACAAAATATGTCGGTCACCTTGTACAAATACCCTACCAATGCAAGAGAGGCGTTAGGTGGGATAAGGCTTAAATGAAGAACGCTGATGTTGTTGTCGGACATTTTGGAGATGGGGAGTGTTGGCCAACTTAGAAAGCGGGTCAGCAGCTACGGCAGTCGAGAACGAGCCGGGGGTGGGTGGATTCGCGGGGGAGCAAGGAAATATAATGCCTGGGGCGTGGGAAGGGGAGGGGGAGGTTCCCTGAGGAAGTGAAGTGCATCGTTAAACCCCCTCTCCGCGAAATTCTTTGCGTCTAACCAGAACATTTTTTTACTTCATGCCATGTTTTACCCTTGCTCCTACTAGCGAACCATTAATTTAGATATTTCAGGAGAGTTATTATTTCCATCGCAGGTATTACAAATTTGTAATGCACTTACAGTGGCATAACATCCTTCCAATAATAAATTCATTCATCGAAACCTCATTTTAATATTTCCACATATTTGGCCTACCATATCGATATATTGAGCTCATATCAGTAGCAATGTAATAGCAAAGGGTATTTAAAAGTAATAGAATTTTTTACATGGCCATATTTTTTATCAGTATGCATAAATCATCATTAAAGGATGAAAACTTCTTAATCACGTAAGGATTAAGCATAATATTTAAAGAATATTATGCAAATGGTTTAAGTATTCTACCGTTTAAAACATGTTTACATGGATCAAATACAGATAACCCGAGTCTGTCTCCCTTCGCAACTTAGAATCCCTTTTTAATCCACGATAAGGCTTACTTTCTTTCATCCGCTCCTTTTCCTTCCCCTCCCTCGCTAAGCAGGAATCTACCTCGCCTACCCTCCCTCTAAAAATTTTTTTAACACCTCTTCCCTGCTCAGAATTCGCTCAATCCAAAACTTCTGTCCCCACCGTATCCCATCTGGAAGCCTAATCTCTACAGCCACCATGTGCAGCACTTCATCGATCTTCCTCCTTTTTGGCTACTTAACCTTTTTATTCTCCTCCATACACACAATTCGATCGCCTTCAGTCTTTTATCGTACTTTTTCCAAAAGATAGAGATGGTAAAAAATAAAAAATTGCCATTATGTATATAGCCGTGGATGCATGTCCTTACCAGAAGATAGAGATGACTAAAAATAAGCAGAGTCATTATTCGTATCGAGAACTGCAGATGATATCCTTACATCAGTACAGTCCATTGCTTTAGAGAGGGATTGCTACCCAATCATCAACGAAAAACACTAAAGCAGGATCTAGAAGCTTTGATTCCATTTCAGCGATGACAAGGATGGACATTCCAGAGGGCGGAGACATTCAAAATATTCAAGAAATCTCTGAAGCGATTTTTGGCCTGTGACGCACTCAATTCATCTCTGTCTGGGGATCGGATACGTCGAGGCCTTCGTAAGTGATGCCCAAGGTCCGAGCGACGGCACGGAAGCCCGTTGCGAGCACATCCGCCTCAGATGTGCTATGGATATCCGATTCTTCGCGGTAAACAACAACGGCTGCGGGGGATCCGGGCCAGCCGAAGGCCAAGGACGATCTCCGCTTCCGAGTGGGCGTCCAAGGGCGTGGCATGCGGATGCGGCGGGGAGCGGGAATCCCAGTGGATGCGGCTGCGGCCGGTGGCACCCGGCGAGGGTGTGGCCTGGAGGGTGGGGGGTGCAGTGGGCGGCTCAAGGCCAAGCCGTCCCTCCGCGTGGTGCAGTCATCCCAGTGGCAACGACTTCGAAGACCACAAGCGAATGTGGAGCACTGTTATGATCCGTCCAGGGATGAAATTGTTATCCATCTATTCACGCATATTGCTCACATGCAATGTCACGCAGGAACACACTCAGATTACAGCCATATAGTAATAATAATACTAGAATGCTGAAATCAGGACTGTACAAAAATTCCAAAGCAATATGCCGGATAAAGTTGTAAAAGACAAAATAAAGCAGCACACAGCACTCATATATGGAGCAATCCCATAAAACAACAATCTACAGGAAGCACACTCCTCCAAAATTAATGAATGTGCCTTATTTGAAGCATATATTAAATTCATGTGGAATGGAATCGGTGAATATATGCCCAATTGTCGTTACAACAACTGGAATCGCACCATGTGAAGTGCTTCATCAACTTTAAAACTAACCCTGAAAGTCATAGTAGAAAAAATGCAAAAATCAGTCACCCTGGTCACCTGTCATATTGTCCGACGGTTCCTATCTGCAGAAAAAATGTACAAAACGCAGTTAAACTTGACTTGATCAGTTCACTGTGGAGGAACCTTGCAAGATAGTTAGGGAAAATAAGGATGATAATAGTAATAAAGATATTTATTCCACTGCGAATATGGAGCACTGTTACTGCCCGCTCAGGAATGAAATTTTTTTCCATCTATTCGCTCATATTTCGCAAATGCAATAACCCACGTAGGCAGATTTATATTTAAGCGATATGATAATAATAAATATATTTATTTCACTATCCGAAAATTACGCATCGTTGCATTTACGATCAGTGAAAGAAGATGCAATCTTATGTAGGGGTAGCCTTTCAATGAAATTAAGGCAATGCTCGGCGGTACTTTTACAAATAAGTACTAAACAACAGTAGATCCTCTATGACTCATCTTGGTAACATGCGTCTAAATATATATTGAATAAATTGAAATGAATGTATGTGAAAAAAATCATTGCGAATACTATAAAACACAATAATGGGAAGTTATTATTAAACAAGATTATAATAAAATAAAATTATATCTATACCCTTATAGACTACAAACTGTAATATTGTCGTTTACAACTGTGATATTATTATGGATATTAGTTCATGAGTGAAAAATTTAACTCGGTTATCAACGATCTTAAGATTTTAGATTTATAAATCAACAGTGTGCAGATACGGCTATGTAACTCCAGGATTCCGATTTTTATGAACTCGGGTTACGTCCTTGATACTTGTTTTTAAATATTCAATGACTATTATCCGCAAGTTCACCTCTTTTACAGCAATGAATCACCATATTTTCAGCCCAAAGCCCTTGAAACATCTTAATGGCTCTTTGTTTGGAAAAAATATAGATCAAAACATGACAAATCTTAGTTGTCCGCAATTTTCTGCAGCTAATTAAAATTAAGACCATATTAATGCTGTCGGCTATGCGCTTATTAGCCGGTCACGAACATTTTTTATTGCTGTTTATGTTCGCCATTAATAACGCGATCACACCCGGTTCTCTTCAGTTATCTCTTTATTAGGTTGTGAAGCCTTAAATTCGAGGGGGTTAAACATTCATTGTTCCATTTCGATTTTCATACATGTTTAAAAACATTTACTTTTCACAGCTCTTTTTGAGGTATAACTTAGTTTTATATGCGATAAGACACCAGGAATTACTATGACCTTACTCTTTTTGCTTTTTTCTTATTAATTCTAAAATTGTAAAGGTGATATTTGTAGCAATGGCGGAGGTAACGGAGTTATATTCTTAAATATAGCCTTTTTGTGCTTAGTTTTAAGTCCATAAAATCTTATCTAGCGACATTCATATGTGGCATTGGCTATTTATATTTACAAACCTACTATATGGAAATATGTAGAGTCTAACTTGTTCTTTTTTTAATGGTGCATAGCGCCCGGTCATGTTTAAAATATTTTCTGCAAATGTTCAAATACTGCATCCTTTGTTCGTTTCCAGGGAAACTACTTCTTCAAGATATATCATAGTGGTTCTCTGAACTCAATTTGAATTGCCTCCGTGGAAAAATTAACCTAATAATCATCAGGAATGTCGAGCATTCTAATCGGCCAAATGATTGCTTAACAACTGCACCTTATATGAGTTGCACTCACTCATACGACTGAAATCAATCAATTCTGTCATTTAGTTGAGCCGAGGATTGTTAGAATAAATTTTAGCCAACCTCCAGTAGGCAGTACAACAAAAATTGAGTTGCATGGAAATAAATTGAGCCAATGAATAACAATAAAGACTTAAGATGCCTATATGTCAATTGAGAAAACTGCGTAGATTGGAACAAAATACCGTTACTAGTGTATTTTTTTCCAATTCTTATGAAGAGATTAAATTTCAAATGTATATGAAAATATTTACCACTATCATGTCAATACATACATATTGCCAAACGTAAGTCGATGCTTTGAGATAAACACTTAGTAAGGGCACCAAGCGAAGGAGTTTGAAGGAAATTGAGCTACCATTGATCGTTGAAACAAGGTGTTCGATTATAAGGATAGCCCAGAGAAGATACGTGAAGTAAATGTGCGCGTAGTAGCATTTACAACCCACCTCAGTAATGCACCAAGCGGTGAATATTATTTTAAAAATTGTATTCTGTGCTGAATCAATATTTGTAAATTCAACAGGTATTTAAGTAGATTTATGTACCGTGAATGAATAAAAACGACTGCCAAGTGAATTAGCTTAATGTAATTTAATTATTGGATATAATACGTACAGCCATCAATCGATTTTTACTCATGTATGAGTGTGCTGATTTTAACTTATTCTCATTGTTATTTCCGAGTGAAGTGATTTTTGACTTTTTTGGTTATATGCTTACCATTACATAGAAATTAAAAGGTGAGCAATAACCTTAATTTCACCTAAAACTGTACTATCTTAAGTACTTTTTTATCATTGTGGGAAAACATTTTAGTAATGTTGTCACGTAGAAAGTAGCAAGGCTCATCCACGTGTAGCTATGGCTTTTAAAATATAAGCTCTTGTCCTCTTTTAAAAACAATGGAATTGCTACTAGTAGCGACGTTAAGTTGATTATTTACTCAGGAGAATTTTAAAACACGGATAATTTTACCTTGCTATACTGACTGTATTCCATGTATCAAATCGTTTTAGTATTTATTTAGTAGTTCTCGAGGAATAAATTTAAATCAGGTTTCAACGACCATAATATCGTAGATATATAATGTAAGAAAAATTTGCAGACAAGACTATTACACTCCATGATTCAGGTTTTAATGAATTCGGATTACGTAGTTGGTATTCATCAACCTACTACTATAGTTGAACTATAATTCGTTAATGTTGACTAATACCTAGTAATAACAATATGATCTGGTTGTGTTTTAATTCAGTTTTATTAGCCTAAATTCCACTGTACACATGAACTTTTGTACTATCATAACACATGCTGGACTGATATCGATTTCCATGGCTTTAATTCATGTATCTTCTTCAGAGCATGATCAGCCCTTTACATGAAATAAGCTTTGTATCTCAATGGAATATTGTCGTGCATTGAAGTCTCCAGGGATGTAAGCTCCCGTTAAAGTTTCCTTTGAGAGAGGAGTATATTTTTAAAAAAATTATCTGGCAGAGGAATTAATTTAATTTAAATAAATAAAATAATTTTTTGCTTTATCATTTCGCTCTCTGTCTCTGTAAGATACTTAAAATGGAATCGATCTAGAACTACGTATTCGGTACGCCACAAGGTTATGAATACCCATTTTCTATTTTGGAACGTGTTTTAGAGCTGATATAAATGTTAGGAATAATTTTCTTTTATTTATTTTTCCAAATTTCTATCACCCAATTCGATTATTTCATTGAACAAAAAATTAATAATTTCATATTTTTCTTCCACGATATTGTAACTATAAACAAATTTCCAAAGATACTGATTTTAACTCGACGGATTCACAACCAAAGTTACCAGGTAAGTTTCATGTTTACATTACAATTTATGCTCACGAAGAGGGAGTAATGTCATAATTTCAATAAAATATATGTACCTGTGGTAGTGGATTGAGGGGGACAGGATCACCCCGCATGATATCCACGTAATTTAGGGAGATTGAGAAGATGGTAATGTTTAGTTTTGAAGTTTCCAATGATTTTTTGTTGAATTTCACCACTTATCAAATCTTCCTTAAAAAATAGTTGCTGAATATCTAAAAGCCACTTATCTACGCATATCAGACTATTATTGCAAATAGGCATTGTATACCCCCAAGGGGTCGCGGAAAATTATGTACTAACCCCCCTTCCGAATATAACGACCTTAAACCACTCCTGTGTACCTAAATAATTCCCGAAACGTTTTTCCACCTCCCACGATAAATTAAAGCTGGGGATTTGGATGTTGGACACAGTTTTTGGTTTATCCATACGATATTATTAGAGCTCAATTTCTTTAGCGCTGTTATCAATAATTACTCTGACCAAAGTGAGTAATTGTTTTTGAGTTATTGCTTGAGTGCTTGCTCCCAAAGCATTGGAGAGATATCCCTTACCGCCTCCATACATTTCATACCCTCATAGTATAATACTCTCAGCATTAAAGATAACTTGAAAGGTGAGCAATGCTCTTAATTTCAACTTCAATTGTATTACTTCGAGTATTTTCTAACTATAGTTGGTTAACATTTAGTTTCGCAATTTGTGCATAAGTTCCCGCGGCAATGTTCACGATGACTGCCAAATTCTGGGTTCTCCAGCCGCGTTCATCTTTTTTGATTGACTACAGTTTCAAAAGCCATCCTGCTTTCGTCTTCATGTCGAAGGTGAGAAGTCTTGATTTTTCGCAGCGTTATATAGTAATGACCATCCTTCCCCTGAACGCCGATTGGTCAGTACTCTCTCCTATACGTTACTGATTGATTAGCCATTATCTCTGTTAATACTTAATCAATGTTAACTAATGTAATTTTATTAAATTAAGATAATGGAGACCAATCAGCGCTCAGGAGAAGGACGGCTGGCACTACATAACGCGGTGAAAAATCAAGAGTTCTCACCATATACCTGAAGATCAAAGCAGGATGGCTTTTGAAATATTGCTTTAAATATCAGGATTGCTCTTACCCTGTCCAACCACACCAATACCAACAGATAATAGGAGGAGAGTAATTTAACCGATGGCATGTCTGATTGAGCGTGCAATTTAAGAGGCCGCGAAGAGGCTCTAGCGTTGATGAGAGGACGCTGTTTTGGGGGGGGGCGGTGGGGGGGGATTTGACACCCACGGAGCGCTCTGGTGGAATCCGGTCCAGGGCGCTGTCCCGCTGGGAGAAAGCGCTCCTCACCGACGGCGAAGACCGTTAGGACGCAATCCGTCACTCCGCAAGTCGCCTTTTCTCCCGATGCGGGCGGGGGAGGGGGCGGGGGTGGACGGCTGGCGAACCGATCAAGCAAGGAGATGCGACCTCGGAGGAAGCACAAACAGAGCGCAGTAGCTGGAAGCGGAGGCCAGCGCCGAAATCACGTGACCTCATAATTATGCTGGCATTGTCTATGTTATTAGGTAACATTGCCTGAACAGACAAATTTACGACGAAAGGCTGTCTACAAACATAAATATATCGCGCTTATAAAAGCGTGTTAGTTTTTAACTTGAGCAGATATGCGGTGCATATGCAAATAAAATAATTTGTTACTTTCATACGCACATATTATAATTCCATTACCGACCTATTAGCACCTAGTTACATTCAAATTCCTGCCATATTACCTTGATACTGGCACCAGGTTCCACAACATTGTAATATTTAGTTAAGGTTTTTTTCAGCTTGCATGGACACATGCTTTAGTTTACTCAAATAAACCTGGCACAATCCCATAGCATTGCTATTGGCATTGCGCAAGACGTAAAGCAAGGGAATTCAACGCGAAACTTTGCACTCACCAAAATCATTATGAATATTACAATAGAGGATCCTCAAGTCGGCCTTTAAATGTGGTGTCACCCATCGTGCTTTTAAATGGGTTTACAAAAGTCGACGCTCGTGTCGCTGACGGACAAATTGATCCAAGTTTCACAGGGAAATAAGGTATAATAAGGCGTATTAACCAAAATGTGTACTCATGATGACTTAACCTAACAAATTTATGACTTTTCAATGCTATTCCTCGCAATGACCAACATGATACTCAAAATATTGGAAAAATGGATCGTATTGCACTCATCACCGAACCGGGTGCATTTTTGAAAACCGATTAAAATGCGACCGAAGTGGCAGCGCAAATCAGCCTCCTAAGGGATGAGATTGGGGGTCCTCTATGCAGTCCCCTTGGTCTATATATATATATATATATATATATATATATATATATATATATAAATAATTTAAGTTAATGTCAATACACACAGAGACACAAAAAAGAAACACTCACATTGGATAAATAAACTTGAAGCTATCGAAGCACTTCCGGCTTCTTCGTCAGCTGAAGAATGAATGGTGAGGAAAGGAGAGGGTTGGAAAAAGGAAAAAGAGGGGTAAGGGGAGAGGTGTATGGGGAGGGGGGAGTTAGGAATAGGGGTTAGGATGCAACGTTCAAACCCGGGAAACTATTGGCTTGAAAGTGCCAAATGCACGCCAATTCGAGGGTGTGGAGGTTGAGGGCGGAGTCGGTGGGAGGGAGGGAGGCAATAATGGATACTTTGTAGCATTGATTGAAAATGGAATCATGTGAAAGACAATGTGTGGGAACTGGTAGAGAGGAGTGGGGGGAAGATGGACAACAGGAGGCGCGATGATTGTTAATTCTGAGATTGAGAGGGGTAGTGCATAGGCCTATATAAAAAGCGGGGCAGAAGTTGCATTGAAGGAGGTATATGATGTTGGTGGAGGTACAGGTGGTGGAAGGAGATATCGGGAGGAATTTTAGTTTGGAGAGGAAAGAGGCTGGGGGTGGAGAGAGAATTTTACAGGTTTTACATCTAGGACGGTTGCACGGTGAGGGTGGGGTAGTGGGGGCTGAATTAAATTTTTGAAGGGGGCGGGTGGCTTTGAAGATGGTGCTGAGGTTAGGTGGTCTCTTATACGTGATCCGTGGAAGAGAGGGGAAAATTTGTGAGGTGGATTTGTGGTTGGAGAGAATGGGGTACAAGTCCTTCAGGATGTCCTGTAAGGCATGAGCACCGGGGAAGTAAGTGGTGAGAAGAGATGGAGAGCAATTCTTTTCCGCACGGGGTTTATCGGACCTGTAGGGTTTTTTTCTAATTTTGTTGATTAACAGTTTATCGGGATACCCGCGGCGTAGAAGAGAAGTGTGTAGATTGGAAAGGAACTTCTCGAGGTCTTCGGGGTTGTTGCAGATTTTGTGACCACGGACGGAGAGAGAAAAAGGGATTGAACGTTTGGTATGTGGTGGGTGGCAACTGTCATAGTGGAGGTATTGCTGTCTGTTGGTGGCTTTGATGTGGACAGATGTCTTGAATTTGTTATTTTCGGAAAGAAGAATGTCCACATCTAGGAAAGTGATGTTAGTGTTAGAGATGGAAGAAGTGAAAGAAACTGAGGCGGAAGAGTTAAGCGAAGAGACAAAGGTGTTAAGGGAATTGATGTCATGCGGCCAGAGAATAAATATGTCGTCAATGTATCTGAGCCAAAGGAGGGGTTTTAGAGGGTAATTTGATAGGAAATTTTCTTCGAACAGGCCGAGGAAGAGATTTGCATAGGAAGGGCTAAACCTACTTCCCATAGCACAGCCGGAGATTTGCAGATAGTGGTTGTTATTAAAAGAGAAGGCATTGTGGGTGAGAATGAAATGGGAAAGATCAAGAAGAAATTCAGTGCTAGGGTTTTGAGGAGTGGGTCGTAATGAAAGATAGTGGCGGAGAGCAGCGAGTCCCTCAGAATGAGGGATTGAAGTGTAAAGTGAGGTTACATCAATAGTGGCCATGATAATGGGCTGATTTGGGGGGAGGGAAATGGAATTGAGTCTAGAAAGGAAGTCATGGGAATCTTTGATGTATGATGGAAGGGACTGAACGAAGGGTTGGAGATAGAAATCAACGAAAGCCATGATTCCATTTTCAATCAATGCTACAAAGTATCCATTATTGCCTCCCTCCCTCCCACCGACTCCGCCCTCAACCTCCACACCCTCGAATTGGCGTGCATTTGGCACTTTCAAGCCAATAGTTTCCCGGGTTTGAACGTTGCATCCTAACCCCTATTCCTAACTCCCCCCTCCCCATACACCTCTCCCCTTACCCCTCTTTTTCCTTTTTCCAACCCTCTCCTTTCCTCACCATTCATTCTTCAGCTGACGAAGAAGCCGGAAGTGCTTCGATAGCTTCAAGTTTATTTATCCAATGTGAGTGTTTCTTTTTTGTGAGTCTGTGTGTATTGACATTAACTTAAATTATTTATATTACGTGCCACGTGCATTTCGGATTTTCCAATACATTGTGTGTATATATATATATATATATATATATACACACGTTTGAAATAAACTCACACGAGCATTATAAATAATGTAAAGGAACTTCTTCTTGCCCTAGGGTGGGCACACAAAAAAACTTAGAAATTGACAGAAAAACGAAAAATAAAATAAAAGTGAGGAACTTACGGGGAAAGGTTGTTTTTACAAATTTTCGATGGGACGCAGCCCATCTTTCTCAAGTGAGAAGAGGAGGGAAAGTGAGGAAAGGGCATAAGGAAGGGTGCAAGGGAGAGGGCTAAGATGGAGGGAGGAAAAACGGTGGACGGGGATTGGTTGTTCTTTCTAATGGGCGCGGTTGATTCCTGGACCAGAAAACGCACGGAAAGCCCATATGCATGCCTGTTCCAAGTCCTTCAGCTCTAGGGGGGTGGTAGATGGGGGGAGGGAGGCTAATATTCCCACTTTATAGCATTGGTCAAACATAGCTTTGTGGGAGGAAGCATGAACGGCGACTGGAAGGGAAGCAGAAACAGAAGAAACGCTATTGCATGAAGAGCGATGCCCGTTCATTCGGATGCAAAGGGGAGTGGTGGATAAGCCGATATAAAAAGCGGGGCACAACAGTATATACACAATGTTTTTTGTTGTGCAAGAAATGTCCGACACAGAGGGGAGAGGGAAGGCAAGGAATTGATCGGGAAGGGGTTCGGTGATGAGGATGTGACAAGTTTTGCATCTTGCACGGTTGCAGGGCGAGGGCTGTGGTTTAATATAGGTACTTTGTTTGGGCAGTGGTTTGGTTGTTTTTAAGATGCTGGCCAGATTTGGTGGTCTTTTAAAAACGAGTGAAGGGCATCGCGGGAAAAATCTGGAAGTGGTTGTGTTGTCTGAGAGGATGGGGAAAAGGTCTTTTAGGGTCCTACGCAATACGTCCACGCCCGGAAAAAAGGTCGTACAGAGAGAAAGAAACTGCGACGAATTGTCCCCGCCTAGTTTTTTCGGGACATATGATTTTTTTCGGATCTTATTCCGGAGGAGGGGTTCCGGGTAACCCCTTCTCCTGAGAGCATGGTGTAAATTTGAAAGGAATCTATTAAGGGAGTCTGGATTGTTACATATTCTGTGACCACGGATGGAAAGAGAAAAAGGGAGGGAGCGTTTTGTATGTGTCGGATGACAGCTATTGTAGTGTAGATATTGCTGTTTGTTTGTGTTTTTAATGTGTACAGATGTGTGAAATTTATTTTTTGTGAGAAAGATGTCTACAGATGTCTACATCTACATCCTTGATGTAGACATCTTTCTCACAAAAAATAAATTTCACACATCTGTACACATTAAAAACACAAACAAACAGCAATATCTACACTACAATAGCTGTCATCCGACACATACAAAACGCTCCCTCCCTTTTTCTCTTTCCATCCGTGGTCACAGAATATGTAACAATCCAGACTCCCTTAATAGATTCCTTTCAAATTTACACCATGCTCTCAGGAGAAGGGGTTACCCGGAACCCCTCCTCCGGAATAAGATCCGAAAAAAAATCATATGTCCCGAAAAAACTAGGCGGGGACAATTCGTCGCAGTTTCTTTCTCTCTGTACGACCTTTTTTCCGGGCGTGGACGTATTGCGTAGGACCCTAAAAGACCTTTTCCCCATCCTCTCAGACAACACAACCACTTCCAGATTTTTCCCGCGATGCCCTTCACTCGTTTTTAAAAGACCACCAAATCTGGCCAGCATCTTAAAAACAACCAAACCACTGCCCAAACAAAGTACCTATATTAAACCACAGCCCTCGCCCTGCAACCGTGCAAGATGCAAAACTTGTCACATCCTCATCACCGAACCCCTTCCCGATCAATTCCTTGCCTTCCCTCTCCCCTCTGTGTCGGACATTTCTTGCACAACAAAAAACATTGTGTATATACTGTTGTGCCAGAAATGCCCCGCTTTTTATATCGGCTTATCCACCACTCCCCTTTGCATCCGAATGAACGGGCATCGCTCTTCATGCAATAGCGTTTCTTCTGTTTCTGCTTCCCTTCCAGTCGCCGTTCATGCTTCCTCCCACAAAGCTATGTTTGACCAATGCTATAAAGTGGGAATATTAGCCTCCCTCCCCCCATCTACCACCCCCCTAGAGCTGAAGGACTTGGAACAGGCATGCATATGGGCTTTCCGTGCGTTTTCTGGTCCAGGAATCAACCGCGCCCATTAGAAAGAACAACCAATCCCCGTCCACCGTTTTTCCTCCCTCCATCTTAGCCCTCTCCCTTGCACCCTTCCTTATGCCCTTTCCTCACTTTCCCTCCTCTTCTCACTTGAGAAAGATGGGCTGCGTCCCATCGAAAATTTGTAAAAACAACCTTTCCCCGTAAGTTCCTCACTTTTATTTTATTTTTCGTTTTTCTGTCAATTTCTAAGTTTTTTTGTGTGCCCACCCTAGGGCAAGAAGAAGTTCCTTTACATTATTTATATATATATATATATATATATATAAATGTGACCGATCGAGGCGAACGAACAAAAATTGTACTACTAAAAACATAGACACACGTAAAAAAGGGACACTCACAAATAAACGTTCAGACGTTTCAGCGGATTGATCCGCTATCCTCAGTGCTGAAGGTGAACAGCTGCAGGCCGGGTAAGTTCCTCCAGTCGCCCTCCTTGGTGAGGTAGTGGGGGTGGAAGAAGGGGAAGGGGAGAGGGGGGGAAAGGGAGGGTATATATATAGCGATTTGTTCGATGGATTTTTCTTCCTCATAGGAAAACCCACTAAAATCGCGGGCACATTAATTGCTTAAGCTTGGTTTCGTTAGTAGTAGGACCCGCCCGCCTTTGTGACGGTACGGGATTCCTCGTTCCCTCCCTTCCTTTCCTATCCTTCTACTGGAGGTGTCGTCGGGCTCTCATCGCGGCGATGCCTCCCATCCTTATCCTTCCTATGTCTTCCCCCTCTCGAGGTGGCACGGGCGTATAAGTCTCGGCCCTGGGACCCCCGAATCCACTGTCTATCTGCTATACGTTTTCATGCGACAGCACAAATTGCGGCCAAAATTAGTAAATAGGCACAACTCATTCTCCCAAAACCAGTCGTGTTACTTTCGGTTGCGTCCGATGTGTCTTTTGCATCGTTTTCTCGTTACCGAACCCTGCAAGTGCACTCAGCGCCACCTAGCACCCATTCCCTACCCTCTGCTTACTCTCCCACCGTCTGATAGCACCCCCATTCAGTCTGCCATGCTTGTATATCTGTGCGCACTGTGTGCAAGGCGAAGACCGATTTGACGATATCGAGTTCCATCACTGCCTTCACTCGCAACTTTACCGTTCACAGATAACTGGTCCAAGAATGACCTTGCTGTCCTTTTAGCAGTGCATTCCGAAAAATCGTGTTTTTTTCTTACGTTCTTTCATGTTTTCCCATTGAGAGGTCAATATGACCATGAATCCCAAATTCAAAGTTTCCTCTTCTCTGGGTACTATTCTTCACGAGCAACGCCGGGTGCCCAGCTAGTTATAGAATAAATCGAACAATTTTAAGGGTTATTGTGTGATATTATTTATGGTGTAGATGTATAATTCTTGCGAAATTTACTTCATGACTTTTTATAATAACATAACCCAAATTTCAATACATAGTAATCACTTTCGGTGTTAGAAACCTGAAACGTGTTATAATTAGACTATATAAAGTGACGATATAAAGGACGATATGCAGTAAGCATAAAATAGGGTAGTTTCCTTCATCAAAGAAAACGAAAGGCATTGATTGCGATTCGTTACCCACCATTAGTGTATTCATAACGTACAAATTATTTCGTTTTAGAAATACCGGTTTAGACGAATGGCAATGGTCCATTTTTATCCTCATTTGAAAACGGCCAGATTGGCGCCCACGCGATGCCACTCCACGTGACGTCACAGGGACCTAGTTTCTATACGAGTAGATGTGAGTTTTGCATCGTCTGAGATTACCAATGCATGCATGAGGCGCAGAGCTCAGGGAAACATGTCTTAATAATCACTTATTAAAACTGGCTAAGGTTGGAAAGTTTTCTTCGTTTGATAAGGTATTA